>NC_142948.1:23408441-23523441 GCF_046866305.1 Octopus bimaculoides | reverse complement strand
CTATATAGCGGATCTCTTATTGATTCAAAATAAGTACCAGTCAAGTACTGAGGAAGATGATTAAATTAACTCCACCCCACCCCCAGCCAAATTCTTTGGCGTTCTGCCTCTCTTAGAAATTGCTTTTAATTATTTACAATTCTTCTCACACTAAACACGAATAAACAACATGAACAACAACAGAGAAAAATCCCGTTGTATAGTTGGTTCAAATAAGTTTACAGTTCAATTCCATGGAGAATTTCTTGAATAGCTTTACTCAGACTCAACAATATTCTCTCTCTTCAATGCCAAATTTGTTCGATCGCTTAACTTATTTCATTTATATTTTTGAATTATTCATTTATATTTGGAATAATTTATTTTGTATATTTTTGAAATTTTAAGCAGTCTTTCTCTACACGATTGACCAGTTTACGTAAGCTCATCTTTCACAATTTTGCCCACAGATCTGCTTTTCCCATTGACCGAGATCGTTCAATTCCCGGCCTCTGATTGGTCGAGTTATGACGTGAAGAGTTTCTCTTTCTCTCTCTCTTTCTCTCTCTCACTCTTGCTCCTTCACTCTTTCGCTGGTGAACCTATTTTATTCAACATACTGTGATGTCCTACATCAAATCAATCAACAGCATTCATGAAAGAAAACATCAAGATTTACTCGCATAAGATAGTTAGAAATATACATACGCCTCAAAATGTTTAGTGTGTGGAGACGGTAATACAAGTTGCAGTATAACTAGTATTACTGATTGTATCTGCGACCTTACCCAGAAAGTGAAACCACTGAATCCCGCAGACATCGGCAAACAAAATGAAAGTACAATCATATTAGGTAGCGTTCGACTAACAAATCGGCAATAAAATCAAACTCGCCTTTTTTTTTTCTATTTTTCTTTGAAACTGAAATTTTATTTCGGCACAAGTTACCATCGTGATCGTTATGAAATGGTCCACCAGATTCCAAGGACGGTGGTATTTCACAAGCCGTAGATATGTCTATCTCGAGTCGAAATGCCTCTATTTTATTGCACATCTTCATCGCACGGCATACCTACCTACATAAGTGAGCCTCTCCTCACCGATTTTGCTTTATTTATCTTCTATCATTTATTTGTTTCAGTCATTTGACTGTGGCCATGCTGTAGCACCACCTTCAAGCTTAATACTTTTTCTGTCTATTTTGCCGAGCCGCTAAGTTACGGGAACGTAAATACACCAACACCAGTTATCAAGAGATAGTGAGGAACAAAGATACACACAGATATATACCACGGGATGCTGAAAAGTTCCTGGCTTCGGGTAAAAGCAACTACAGGAGAGTCTGTTAATTGTGATTTTATCGAACATATTCCCCCATCAGATTCACACACTTATTGCAGCGGTCTTTCAGTTTTTTTAAGCCCTGTAAAAGAACTCGGAACCAGACCTTCTGTGATATCCTTAAAGCCAGGAACTTTTCAGTGGGCTTCTTTCAGTTTCCGTCTATCAAATCCACTCGCAAAGTTTTGGTCGGCCCGAAGGTATAATAAAAGACACTTGCCCAAAGTGCAATGCAGTGGAACTGAACCCGGAACCGTGTGGTTGGGAAGCAAGCTTCTTACCATAAAGCCACGCCTTTTCAGAAAAATACGTATTTTTTAATGAAATTTTCCACCAATATCTTTCAGGAGGTCTAGATTACGATTGTACTGGAATTTAATGTGAATAATTATAATAATTTGGGGAGCGCTCACACATACATACTGTCACATATGAGGTATATGTCTGCAAAGGGAAATTTGAAATTATGTAGATATATATGTATTGTATGTCAGTATGTATATATGCGCGGCTACCTTTTTTTTTTCTTTTTACCAATTTTTATTTCGATATAATCGTAATTTACACAATCTGAAAAGTATCTCTAGAAAATTTCATTGAAAAGAAAATATCCATTTTCTGAAAGCCATGAGGAAACAAAATGTCTGCAGCGCGGGTAACACTTGTATAGGTATGCCCATCACTCAGTATGGACCTGATTTATAACTGGCGAGTGGAGCTGCTTACCAAACGACTACCTAACCACTGAATAATAAACCACAGTCTGTTGCACTTCGTTGATCCCAACGTAGGATACAACTGTACTCACACCGTAGAAGGAACGGAGTAAAATCAAATACAAACATTGCGCCAAACATAGGACATCAGGCAAGTTCATCAACGGCAATTTTCTGACGTCATTCTCATAAACAGAACACAATTATGCATTTATCCTGTCGTCATTTCATTCACTTAAATTCTAGGAAAAGCTAATTTATAAATAAACATCAGATATCATTATCTATCATACTTATTTTCTTTCAGATTTCATTTTAAAATAAATCGTTTGGACTTTACGAGTATATATATAGCGTCTAATTAGGCGGCTGACAGATTCATTTCATTGGCCTCACACATGTACACATTATACGTATTTGTGTGTCCGTCTCTCTATCTATCTCTGTCTCTCTGTCTGTCTTTCTATCTATCTATCTATCTATTTATCTCCTTACGTACGTATGTAAAAATATTTCTACATACATACATACATACATACAGGAGTGGCTGTGTGGTAAGTAGCTTGCTTACCAACCACATGGTTCCGGGTTCAGTCCCACTGCGTGGCACCATCGGCAAGTGTCTTCTACTATAGCCTCGGGCCGACCAAAGCCTTGTGAGTGGATTTGGTAGACGGAAGCTGAAAAAAGCTCGTCGTATAATATGTATATATATATGTATGTGTGTTTGTGTGTCTGTGTTTGTCCCCCAACATCGCTTGACAACCGATGCTGGTGTGTTTACGTCCCCGTAACTCAGCGGTTCGGCAAAAGAGACCGATAGAATAAGTACTAGGCTTCCAAAGAATAAGTCCTGGGGTCGATTCGCTCGACTAAAGGCGGTGCTCCAGCATGGCCACAGTCAAATGACTGAAACAGTTAAATGAGTAAAAGAGTATACATACATACATACATACATACATACATACATACATACATACATACATATTTCCAAAAACGGTTTCAAAGGGATATGTTATCCTGGCGGTTTCCGTGTTTCCTCTTAAATCGGTTATAAATGCCGGTTAACCACAGCGATTGTTAGCCATTCCCGAGTTAGTAATAAGTTACTTGACTCCGGTAATTATTCACGCTTGGTAAATTCGAGTGTCCTTCTTAGGAATGCATAGTTTCCGGAGAGCAAGTAATAGCATTAATATTGGTCAAGAGAACAGAGATTTTCCACATCTATAATTTTATTAAATTAAGCAGTTATTTACAGCTTAAATTTGAATGGCAGTAAATATGTGCTCTGAAGAAACTGCATCGACAATAGAACCAAAATGTACACCTAACAGTTGATGCAGTTGAAACACGCGTAGGTCCACGAAAGAATGCTGTAAATAACTGTTTAATTTAATAAAATTATAGATGTGGAAAATCTCAGTCCTCCTGACAATTATTAATACGAGGATAATCCCAAAAGTAAGGTCTCCAAAGCGCTGGAGATGCAGGGAAACAGTGTGTGCGGCTATTGCAACACTGTTGTGTTTTTTGTGCATGCGCATGCGTCTACATCTGCGTGCGCTTCGCTGCCACGCTCAGTCTTGGCTTGGCACTCGTATCTGATGGAGCACCCGATTGACGCTACTGCCAAGTGTGAAGATCGCGCAGTTATTCGGATTTTGAACGCAAAAGGCATTAAACCGATTGAAATTCATCGCCAATTAACGGAAGTGTATGGCGTGTCGTACATGGATGCCAGTAACGTCTGCAAGCGGTGTAGGGAGTTTGCAGCTGGTTGTACAGAAATTCATGACGAAGAAAGAAGCGGGCGACCATCAATTTCCAACGAGACAGTCGCGAAGGTTGAGCAAATCCTGCGTGAAAATCGGCGGATCACTCTGGATGATCTCTGCCTTTTGGTTCCTGGGGTTTCCCGAAGCACCATTCATAGGGTTTTGAGTGAAAAGTTGCAATATCGGAAAGTGTGCCCAAGATGGGTCCCACGAATGCTACCTTATAGTCCGGACTTGGCAGCCAGTGACTACTACCTGTTCCCTAAGTTGAAAGAACATTTGGCTGGAACGCGCTACAGAAACGACGACGAGGTGAAAGCTGAAGTTCAGCGCTTCCTCAACGACATGGTGGTTAGCTGGTATGACATGAGCATACAAAAACTGCCCAAGCACCTACAAAAAGTATCGACCGAAATTGCGATTATGTAGAAAAATAGATAAATGTTCAAACTTTAAAATGATGTAAACATCATTGACAATAAACGTTTCTGTGATTTCTAAATATTTTTGGAGACCTTACTTTTGGGATTACCCTCGTAATATATATATATATATTTATGGTGGTTGTCTACTCCTTACACAGAGTTTGACCACCTCCTGTACCTACACCTTAGCCCCTTCATGGCTTCTGATGTGGCTTTTTAAACCAGACAATGAAAAAACACCCACACAGACTGAAAAAACACCCACACAGACTGCACCTCTGATTTGAACTACCAATACCTGCAGATAAGTTCTGCTCATTGTGGCTCTTAACATGTCTGCTCATTGTGGATCATAACATATATATATATATATATATATATATATATATATATATATATATATATATAACATGAGAGAAAGAGAAAATGAAATTCATGAGATTCTGTATTAACCACTACGATCGTTTCAGCCCATCATGCATCGGTTTCTTGCGGGTGAGATTCTGTACAACTGGTTGTGGTGAATCATTCGGTTCCGATGTCCTTCGTCGGGTAACTTTTTGAAAAGGACTTCGCTCATAAAACCCGGTTTCGCTTATTTCGATTATAATACATTTCGTTATTCACCTCTAACTGGTTGCGTACAGTGGGGGATCATGGTTTGGAATGACTTGGAATGAAGTGTAGTTCTTTTTATAGGTCATGAACCTACTTACAATCAATCATAAGCAAAATGCGTATATAAGAATAAAGAATTAAAAAATTAAAAATTAAATCGCAGGCGTGGCCGTGTGGTAAGAAGCTTGTTTCCCAACAACATGGTTCCAAGTTCGGTGCCATTGCGTGCCTCAGGCTGACCTTAGCCTTGTGAGTAGATTTAGTAGACAGAAACTGAAAGAAGCCCGTCGTGTGTGTGTGTGTGTGTGTGTGTGTGTGTGTGTGTGTGTGTGTGTGTGTATGGGTGTGTTATCACTCCCCCACTACTGCTTGACAATTGGTGTTAGTGTGTTTACGTTCTCGTAATATAGCGCTTTAGCAAAAGACACCGATAGAATAAGTACCAGGCTTTAAAAAATAATTACTGAGGTCGATTCATTCGACTAAAATTCTTCAAGACGGTGCCCCAGCATGGCCGCAGTCTAATGACTAAAATAAGTAAAAGATAAAAATTAAATGAATATACACTGAGCAGGTCAATCAGGTAGTATGCTTGCGTTGATAAAGATATACACTAAAGTCATAAAACGATAAGACAACCAAGTATGATACGAAGAGACAAAACACAAAGACGCAATCGAGTATTTAAGTAGAAATGGGCGTCTACAATATTTTATGGAATAAAGATATATACACACATAAAAATCTATGCACATCCATATATATATATATATATATATATATATATATATATATATACACATACGAAACCACGTTCACTATTCCTCGCGTTCGACTCACAGATACCCAACTGATCGACCAATTCCAATGTTTTCACGCGCGCACGCATACACGCATGCACACACACACACACACACACACACACACACACACGCGCACACACGCACACGCGTGCACACGCACGCACACACACTCCGTTGAAACAGCAAGCTCTTCCAGCCAGTGGGGGTAAAGGACTTCTGGTAAACTTGACTGATGAAAGAAGGTCACGAATGACCCATCTTGTTTTCCTGTCCTTCTAATTGTTGTTTTTCCTGTCCGCCTTTATATCGTCTATCTGTCTGAATGTTTTATTGTCCTCTATTGCGTCTTTGTTCTATAACATATATATATATATATATATATATATATATATATATATATATATCAAAAGGATGTATTATAATACTATTCCACAGCCATACCAACAATCCAATAATACTATTCCACATATACAAAACAGCCATACAAACAATCCAGCATACCTCCATCATCAGCTGCCCCACGGATATCATTATGGTCTCCACACCTGGGCAGTACCATTCAATCTGGCGGTGTCCATAGCACTGAAATAAGTGTTGTTTAGAAACAAACTAAAGAAACTGCAACTTTCAAACACATTTACCCTATGTACAACCGTATCGGTAAATAAATTCAATAAGTAAATTAAAACCAACTCCTACATACATAACTAAACAGCGACAAATCTATAAAGTCAAACAAAAATTATAATCTCTACCGTCTTCCGTAATATAATATAAAATTGAAAGCTTAATAACTACATTCATTCAATCAATCAATTTATAGGTAGGATTAAACACTAACTTTAATAAAACTACAACAAAGAAACATATAAACCAATGTACATTGTATCGGTATAATAGTAAACTGCTATAACTAAATTATATGCTAAATGGCGACCAATCTTTAAGTCCATGCAAATAATAATCCCACCAGTCTTCCATAGTTACTACTATAATGAAAGTTAGAACTTTATATAAATCTCTCCAAGGATTTTATCAAGTAGCTAGCTTGTAATAAACCATTTAGGAAGATTAATACAAAGTATATAATTTGTATAAATATAATTATAATAAGGGCAACTACTGAGTAGCGTCACATGCTAGAAGTAGACGCCAAATGGCTCTAAAACTATCGTGTCACATAGACACTGGCTGGAAGCGAGGGAAATGAACAAGAGATTTTAGCCATACTCTCTTTTACTTGTTTCCGTCATTTGACTGCGGCCATGCTGGAACACCGCCTTTAGTCGAGCAAATCGACCCTAGGACTTATTCTTTGTAAGCCTTGTACTTATTTTTTCAGGCTTTTATGCCGATCCGCTATGTTACGGGGACGTAAACACACCACCATCGGTTGTTACGCCATGTTGGGGGAACAAACACAGACACACAAACATATACACACAAACATATACACACACATACATATATATATATATATATATATATATATATATATATATATATATATATATATATATATATATATACATATATACGACGGACTTCTTTCAGTTTCCGTCTACCAAATCCACTCACAAGGCTTTGGTCGGCCCGAGGCTATAGTAGAAGACACTTGCCCAAGGTGCCACGCAGTAGGACTGAACCCGGAACCATGTGGTTGGTAAGCAAGCTACTTACCACGCAGCCACTCCTGCGTATAAATGCTTATAATTATGTACTCTGAGTTATGTCATGCTGATGACGATAAAGAGTATTACACCCCTAAAGTAGAAATCGATCTATTGCTAAACCTTATTTAAAAATCATTTTTGTTCATTTCCTTCGCTTTCAGCCCATGTCTATGTGATAAATAAGGTAATTTTAGAGCCATTTGGTGTCTACTTCTAGCATATGGCGCTATTCAGTAATTGCTCTTATTATAATTATACATAATATAAATCCCGTTCTGTGTGTGTGTGTGTGTGTGTGTGTGTGTGTGTGTGTGTGTGTGTGTGTGTGTGTGTGTGTGTGTGAATGTGTGTGTGTGTAAAAGATTATAACGGCTATATTTTGCAACTGATTTTCTCTAAACTGGGAACATACATTACTTACATTCCAGGGATGGTTTTAGACTCTTAAAATTTTTCACATAATGAGTAACAGGAACTCTAGGGGCAGAAAACACCCGGTCCTGGGTTACTTGAAGAAGGGAGGTAACTCTCTGCGAAGTAACTTTCAGAAATTGATTGCCTCCCTTACATCCACTGGTTATTAAAAAAATTTTTAATATTGCTTTTTATATTAGATTTACGTCTTGAAATTTTTTTTAATATTTACTTCCAGTTTTCTAGCGTCGGTCACCTCTATATCTTTCTATCTATATCTCTCTATCTATCTCTATCTCTCTACATCTTTCTATCTATCTCTATCTCCTTGTATCTATCTGTCTATATCTATCTATCTACCTATCTTATTTGTCTAACTAGCTAGCTCTCTCTCTCTCCTTCTCTCTCTCTTTCTCTCACCCCTCTCTTTATATCTCACTCACTCGCTATTTTTTTCACTTTCATTTTTCAGACTATTGATTTCACTTCAAGTTCAATCACTATTGTTTTCACTGTAAGTCTTCAATAGCTATTTACAAACAAGAACGACAAATTGCTGGCAGAAAGGAGTTCACAATTACTGATGAAAGTAATTTCATACATAATTTACTGACAGAAGTAACTTCATAAATTTCACTTCAATCCATACACTTCGTTAAATTTCCCTAAAAATTTCTTATTTACTTTTGCAACGTTTTGTGTTTTTCTGTTGTTAACGCCTTTTTTCTGGTTCATTCGATACTGGCTCTTTGATTCACTGACAAATTTCGCTTTAACCCGTACAGTTCTTTATTTTCCGTAAAAATTTCTTATTTACTTTCTGCCCGTCGTATTAAGAAATATAAGTTCCGTTACCCAGTTATTTTCATTGTTTACTATCTTCTGCACCTGTGTATTTCTGTATACGTTTATAACCATGCCTAGAAGGAAAGTGTCAAATTTGTCTATAATGTCACGGTCAGCCAAAAGAATGTCTCTGTCCAGGGAAAGAGAGATAGCTGCAGAAAGGGAAGCATACCAAGAAACGAACAGACTGTGCACTACAAAAGCCAGAACATCTCAAAGTGATGAACAGAGGTATATACGCAGACAAGGAGAACGAAGAACGAAGAGCAGTTACAACAGCTCTGTACGGCTGACAAGAATTATGTTTACTCCTTGAATAGAAGCTCCTCAGATTTCGGTCTACCATGCTTATAGGGATAACCAACATTTCTTATCACTAAGTGTCTGAAATACTTTCATTTCCTTCTTGTTTTAGTCGTGACAAGTTCGAGAAATACTGAACATACTTGCGACATAAATAAGATTTATATAAACCAGTCTTGAGTTGAAATTCTAAAATAAAAGACCAAGCATGAATAACCTAATTTGTTTCCTTTGCAAATTTAGAATGTAAGTCAGCTAAACAAAACATGATCATTTATTTATACAGCAACTATTCATTGCCTTTATGGCATACAGTGTTGGGTTTTCCTGTCAGCTTTAGAAGCTTGAGGGGCACTGGTCAAACAATTTGTTAAACACTTATAATATACAAATTTGTAGCTCCGGGTCTCTGGTGCTACTGGATTTTATGTGAATATAAACAGATTCGCAACTTGTTTCTCTGGGGTTGGTAAATGTTATGTAGATAACTTTGATGGGGGTCCCAATAAAGATAGAATATCGATAAAAGTTGTTCATTTTTTTCAATTTACGAAGAAATAGGTAAATTAGACCAGTTTGTATGTTTATCATGTAGGTTTACATATACATATAGACATAAGAGATGGGTTAGTTGGAGGTGCTTCGCAAATGGAAAAGCCTAGGGGCCTCTCTTCATCAAAGTCCAACACAGGTGATAAATCAAAGCTATTGAAGAATTCCATAATTGAATCAAAAATATCAATAACATCTGCCAGCTGCCTTCGCAGGATTTTTAGTATTATAATAAAGCGCCGAGCGTCGAACAAAAATGCTTAACGGAATTTCTTTTGGCTCTTTACATTCTGCGTTCAAATTCAGCCAAGGTCGACTTTGTCTTTCATCACTACGGGGTCGATAAAATAAAGTACTTGTGAAGTACTGAGGTCAATGGCATCGACTTGCCCCAGCCCCGCTTCCCCAAAATTTCAGGCCTTGGCCTTATAGCAGATAGAATTAGTACATAGGATTGGCAGGTGCAGCATGGTTGAATGCTCAGATGGTTCGCTTTGCAACCATGTGATACCTGGTTTGATCCCACTACATTGTATTTGGGACAAATGAGATTTTCTATAGCTTTGGTCTGACCTATATCTTGTATCTAAAACTGGAAAGATAGAAACTATACAGAAGCCAATCGGGTGGATTGTACATGTAATTCGAATGGTACGCCCTTGTCACAACTTGTCGTATGCTGGTTCTACCTAGAAATCACCTTTAAAGTGCACGTGTTTATAGAATAATCAGCCGACTTACACGCTAAAGTTGATCGGCGAACTGAATCCTCGTCGTTAAACGACGGAGATCCACCATCACAAAGTGTCAAGAACTGAGTTTTCTTTTATTGTGAAACATACATTCAAAGTTTTTCCTGCTACAATACATATCCTTTACTCTTTTACTCTTTTACTTGTTTCAGTCATTTGACTGCGGCCATGCTGGAGCACCACCTTTAGTCGAACAAATCGACCCCAGGACTTATTCTTTGGAAGCCTAGTACTTATTCTATCGGTCTCTTTTGCCGAACCGCTAAGTTACGGGGACGTAAACACACCACCATCGGTTGTCAAGTGATGCTGGGAGGACAAACACAGACACACAAACATAAACACACACATACATATATATATATATATATATATATATACATATATACGACGGGCTTCTTTCAGTCTCCGTCTACCAAATCCACTCACAAGGCTTTGGTCGGCCCGAGGCTATAGTAGAAGACACTTTGCCCAAGGTGCCACGCAGTGGGAATGAACCCGGAACCATGTGGTTGGTAAGCAAGCTACTTACCACTCAGCTACTCCTGATTGCGTTGTACAAAATACATCTGCATATTAACAAACAAGACACATTAAATTAGATATATATAGATTTTGACTTAAATAGTCTTAAGCTTCAGCTAGCGGTCATCTAATCTCACCGATGAGTGAGCTAAGAATTAAACTGGTTTGAGAATTATATATATAGGATTTTCGTCAAATAATGCCACATTGGGATTAGAGGAAATTATGAACATTTTCCCCATTACTTTCGTGTTTTCATGAAGTAGGAAAGTTGCCAAATTGTGAAAGATATTTTCTGCTGTGTCCTGTGCCTTGATAACACGGGAAAACTGCTGAGTCTGACATACTTTTCCCGCGTTATAAAAGCACAGAATACATTTCATAGAGACGTCCTTTGCGTTACGGAAACATCGCGTTCCTGAATATCTTGCTGTAACACAGAAACGCGGAATTCTGTAACCCAAGTAAATCAAGAATTTATTTTATATTGCATTTAATATGAGAGTGTGCGTACGTGTGTGTGTGTGTGTGTGTGTGTGTGTGTGTGTGTGTGTGTGTGTGTGTGTGTGTGTCTGTGTGTGTGTGCGCGTGCGTGCGTGCGTGTGTGTGTGTGTGTCCATGTGTTATACTTAAAGCAGATGCATCATTGAAAGCCTGCTAGCATTCATCTCGAGAAAGCATCTCTTATAGAAGTATAATGTTAAAAACACAGAAATGGATCAGTAGCAGACGAAAATACCCAGCAGCTGTGGTGGCATCACCAAATATGTATTTGTGCTTCGTCTGTGGCAAGTATCCACGCTAAGAGAAAATCAGTCACTGATCATATCATAAAACAGTGACTGAAAAAGAAAGATGTCAGAAGGCAGAAATCGTCCATAGTGACATTGCTAGATACATATTTCTGCCTCTTTGCGCTTCATCAGTAGCAGATATCCACTGGCGACCGCATGCTGAAATACGTATTTAGTAATGTCACAACCGTGCTGGATGATTTTCGTCCGCTGTTAGGCAGATTTCTTCTTTACAAATTGAATAATCTTTTTCTAACATAGGTACGAAGCCAGAAATTCGCGGGGAGGAAGTTAGGCGACCACCTCGACTTCAGTAATTGACTGCTACTTTGTTTTATCAATCCTGAAAGGATAAAAAGCACATTTAATATTTTGTAAATATAATGTAAGGATGCAGATTGGGCGAAATGTTAAAGCGTCCGGTAGCTTGCTTTGCTGTATTCGTTCTGGGTCTCTAAGTTCAAATACTACTTAGGTCTTCATCATTATCCTTTCGAAGTTTATAAATACAACATCGGATTTTTCTTCTCTCTCTCTCTTTCTTTCTTTATTTATTTCTGTCTCTGAAAGAAGAAAAAATAGTTTGTTGTCAGACCTGAGGAGGATTGGGCTTCACCAGATCTTAAAAAAAAATTTTTAATGCGGAAGACACACCGCCATGTCATGACGGCGCTGCCCTTACGATTTTGTCTGAAGATGTGGAGGCTCAAGGAAGAGCGAATATAATATTTTCCTTCATGGATATATTTGAAGAAAGACTATATTCTGCTGTTCGTATTCATCTGCCATATTTTTCAATGTTGAATCTACTGTTGTCTTTCGGTCTTGAACAATTTGGTTCAGGATTCCTTATAATCTGACGTTCTTGTTGTCTTATTATTACAATTAAACGGTTTTTGATAATGGAGAAAATTCTTGCTTTTTCTCATAGTAAATCGATAGATTGTCGTTGTTGTTGACGATAAAAAAAGCAAACATTTTAATATATTTTTATTTGTTTGTTTTAATCAAGCAAAGTGGAATTCATGCAGTTAATTAGATTTACTTTTTAACAAATGAATCCAGTTATTTTCAATCAAATATTGATTGGTTACTCTTTACTATTTGTATTTATTTGCTTCAAGTTGATTTTTAGCCCCAGGTTAGCTTTGATCGGAAAGGTTTATGATCAAAGCCACAACCATGTAACGACAAAATATTTGGTTGGTTGACAGAAGATCAAACATTTGTGAAGACCAAGAGCGTCCAATAACACTGTACTTATTCCACGTCCTCGCGTTGTTATTTTTTCATGTTCTTTCTTGCTTGTTCATGTTTGAA
Source organism: Octopus bimaculoides (assembly GCF_046866305.1). NCBI lineage: Eukaryota > Metazoa > Mollusca > Cephalopoda > Octopoda > Octopodidae > Octopus > Octopus bimaculoides. The sequence goes on along the minus strand of NC_142948.1, from coordinate 23,510,602 downwards.
TCGACTATATACCGCACGCTCACACGGACCCCGGCCTTGTGATTGATCTTGGAGATACCAGTTCCTGTTTGGAGATACCAATTCCTAGATATACCAGTTCCTTTGGAGATACCAGCTCCTGTTCATTCGGATTACGCCACTCTACTCTTGACTGGATATCATCATAATCCGTCCGTGACTCTTACACTTTTTCTCGTTCTCCTTCTACCTTTCTTCTTCCTACTTCCACTTTTTTCTTTTTGTCGCCAACTATAACACCTACACCGACACTCACACTCTCTCCCCATGCCTGACCTCCACTCCTTCCTCCAACACCTTCAATCCCTTCTTTGCCGTTTTCTTGCCTTTTCCCCCAACCAATGCTTGCAACCCACAAAAAAACTCTCTCACTTGCTTTTTAAACAGCCATAACCACACACACACACGTGCTATCATTATTCACACACGCACACGCACACACATACCTCCTTCTCTTACACTCTCCTGTCTTTGAAAAGAACTTTTTCTCCACCCTTTCCCTTCCGGTCATTCCAATATGTGACCGCGTGTGCATCATTGGCGATTTTCTTTCTCTGTCTTCCTTTCTTTGAACTTTTCCTATATTTCTGACGAAGAGCTCCGCTCGAAACGTTAAATCCTCTTTCTTTTCTTTCCTTTCCTGAGCGTCCAATAACACTGTACTTATTCCACGTCCTCGCGTTGTTGGGTTTTTTTTCGTGTTTTTTCGTGTTTTTTCTTGCTTGTTCATGTTTGAATCGACTACAATATTTATTAACCGTTAACAGTAAAACAATTGTTAACAGAAAAAAATACGAAATCAGTTTATGCATGCCTGTGCGAAATGCGTGTCAGTAATGGTAGCGGGTTGTAGTAGTCGTCAAATTCCGTGGCCGAATGAGTAGCTTAAGTTCCTGCAGAAAGTTAGCTTTAGCTGTATCTCAACCACTACTCAATTATGTGTTTTTTTTGTGAGGTCCAGGGGCGGCAAACGGAAGGTCCGCCCCAGGCGGCACACACTCTAGCTACGCTAGTGTGTCAACCTTGATTGAACAGACCAACGATCAAATGGATCCCAGTCGTGACTCGTCCCGTCTTTTTATATAGCTTGAATAAAATTCTCCAACGTGTCCATTTTTAAGACGGCAGGGTGTGATTTGAAAGAGAATTGAGCTGATATTTCTTGCAGCTTCGGCAACTGCGTAGATAATCTCCCCTCTCGCCCTACCCCACCACTATCTGTCACAAGCCACACATATATATATATATATAAATATGTTTGGTTCAAAACATCATCAAGGCCAACAATGGTCGACAAACACTTCTAATGTTATTTCTTTTCGTTTTCTCTTAACAGAGCACAGCGTGACTTCAAATGAGGAAGAGTTAAGTTTCTAAATTTGAACAACGATTGTGTCTTACGTTAAGTGATGTGAAGAGAGGTAATACCAAAACCCAAGCCATATGTTTCATACTCCGTTTCTCGTCTCACTGCACCCTCACCCCACTAAAACAGCTTTTGTTGTTTTTATTGGAATTCTCTCACCATATGTTACTATTACATTAGAAAAAAAAAACACTATTTTTATTGAGATCATACAAAGGAAAATTCTCTACAAAAATACTTGTTTAATAAATTGTCTCTCGTAATACGTTCTGTTATTAATTAACCTTATCAAGGGCGGTTGACAATCAGAATCGTTAACGCATCGGATAAAATACTTAGCAGCATTTCATCCGGCTCTTTACATTCTCAAATGTTGTCAAAGTCGACTTTGTCTTACATTCTTTTTCGGGGTCGATAAAATAAGTACTAGTTGAGAGCTGGGGTTGATGTAATCGACTTACCCCCACCTCCCACCCCCAACACACACTCCCTTAAAATTACTGGCCATGTGCCAAAATTTGAAACCATTACGACTGAATCTCATTGAAAGCGGTGAACCGGTAGAATCGTTGGAGCCCCAGACAAGGTGCCTTGTGACATTTGTTCTTGCTGTTTACGTTCTGTGTTGAACGCCCGCTCAGGTCAACTTCATCTTCCATCTCTCCGGAGGCAATAAAATAAAGTACCAATCATGTATTAGAGTCGATGGTCTCAACTCTCTCTGCCCTCTTAAACCTGCAGGCCTTGTGTTAAAAATCTGAAATCGCGTAAGGGGACCAGCTGGCAAAATTGTTAGCGCTCCGGATAAAATGCTGAGCGGTATTTCTTCTAGCTTCACGTTCTGTGTTTAAATGTCGCCGAGATCAACTTTGCCTATTGGCCTTTTGGAGTCGACGAAATAAGCACCAATTGAGCACTGGGGTTGATGTAATCGATTTGACCCTATCCTCAAACTTCAGGCCTTGTACATATAGTAGAAAGGATAATTATGATAATTTTTGTTGTTGTTGTTGGTGGTGGTGGTGGTGGTTATGGTGTTGTTATTATTTATATAATAATCTGCTTGCTCGTTCGCCCGTTACACTTTAGGTAGTTAGAGAGGTTGAGGTGGAGTGAGTGAGAAGTGAAGTAAAAGTGAGAGAGAGAGGGGAGAATATGAATAGAGAAGAAAAAAGAGAGGAGTATAATAATACTCTAAGGCCAAATGCATCACGTGGTTAGTTGAAATGAGAGGCGGAGAGCGAGAGAAAAAGACGGTGAGACAAAAGACGGAGAGAAAAGTGTTAACGACGTGCTGTAGGGTGGGGAAGGAAGGATAAAGAGAAAGAGATGTGTTTAGGATACAATATTTAGCAGAGGGTGATGTTCTGGTGGTAAAGCTAAAGACAGGCAGATAGAAAGAAATGAACGGGGGAGCCACAAAACACGAGCAAAACAAAAAACTGCTTTCAATCTTTAAGGAAGCTGACAAATATGAAAAATAAGTCATAGTACCTAACAACTATGAAGAGAAAGAAAAAACAACAAATGCTGTAAAACAACTGAAATCCAAACTAAAACTGGAACAGCAACGGATCATGCTAAAACGATAGCAAGAAAAGCCCCTTCATGGCTGAGAAGCTCAGGACTTAAAGCAGAGACTAAAGGATTTTTAATTGCAGCACAAGACCAGAGCCTCCTCACCAGAAATGACCAAAAACATGTAATGAAAAGAAATACAAGTAATTTCAAAATATGTGGAGATGGACAAGAAACAATTAATCATATTGTCTCTGGCGGCCCAGTCCTGGATAAGAAAGAATATATTCACAGACGCGTCAGAGTTGGGACCTATTTACAGTGGAAGCTGTAGACGACCGTGCGAACCAAAGGAGAAATGGTGACGAATGGAAACAGGCTCCTTTTAACGCGTCGCACGGTCGACACAAAATATAAGATATGTTATAATACTATAACATAGAGAACTAGGAATTGCCAGTAAGGTAAAGATAGAAGATGACTCAACCGATAAAGATGTATAACAGTAAGGTTTATTAGAGCATTAAACTGTATGTCTGTGTGTGTGTGAATGCGACATAATAAAACACAATGTAAGACAGGCCGTCATGTAAACAAAGAGTGTGTATACAAATATATGTATGTGAATGCAAGAGATACAGAGGATGGAAAAGAGTCAGTAACACGGATAAGGAAATACCAGTTCTGTTAAGGTACACAGTAGTTAGAAAGTCTGTGTATAAGAGGTTAAGGTTGAGGCAGAGCTAAGTCACTTGTCGTGCAGTTGAGGCTTCGATGCCGGGCCGGATTCTTGATACAGATGGTTTCTCGCAGGTTGAGTTTTGGCTGTTAATTCGTGGTGAGGCAATTCACACAAACAGGGTTGAGAAGCTGCAGTTGCTTGTGTACGTGGAGAAGTCATGTTGACGTTGGCGACGTTGGAGACGAAAGTTGTAGTAAAGAGTTGAACGATGGTGTTGTTGTCGTCGCTGGAAACTGGCTGGTTGTGTTACGTGTGGTCCATGACCAGATCTTAGAAGATCTGAAGCCGCGACAAATTGGCGCGGGTTAAAGCAGGCTATTTATAGGTACAAGGAGGCTCCAGAAATCATCAGAAAAACACTCTCTCACGTGACCTTATTAGATGGCCATGATTGGTCGGTTTGTACCCTGGCGCGAAAGGACTGGGGACAATTGCCGAGCAAATAATAGTCAGTCAGGTGATGGACAACAGCCGGGGTCCAAGGCGGGAAAGAGTTGTTACCTGCTACGTTCGCATTTGTAAATAAATAACCGTGAGAGAGGTGGTTTCACTACAAAGCTATGCCAACACTAAAGAATAACAACAGAAAAAAGATGGTATAGGCACACGCCAGAAAAGGTCACAGAAAATGAGAAAGCAGCCATACTCTGGGATATGCCAATGCACACAGATAGAGAAATTAAGGCAAATAGACCAGATATAGTTGTCAAAGATCATGAAGAAGAAAATGCTTTCTAATCGATGTATCAATACCAACAGATGACAACGTTTCTCTAAAAGAAATGGAGAAACTTTCAAATTACAAAGACCTGGAAACAGAGGTAACTCGAATGTGGAGTCTAAAAACAGAAACAATTCCTATTATAGTAGGCGCATTAGGTACGATAAAAAATATTCAGACAAATACATAACAAAAACACCAGGACTTACAAATATATATAACATACAGAAAATAGCACTAATAGGCATCGCACTCATCCTACGTAAAACACTTACAGTACAGTAAAAATAGGAGCATCACAACAAACCACAGCACATACCCAAGGCACACAGAGCTGCGCTCGGTAGTGCAGTGAAAGCATGTTATAAAAATAAGACTACTGAATGATAATAATAATAATAATAATAATTAGTAGTAGTAGTAGTAGTAGTAGTAGTAGTAGTAGTAGTAGTAGTAGTAGTAGTAGTAAATAGCATTCTATAGAAGATTAGTGGAGAAAAAGTGCGACGACGTTCCCGGGGAAACTGGGCGTCGACGAGGATCAACTCACCGGTCTGTTCCGGAGGACTTTCGAGTTGGGGCCTATGGATAACTTCCAGAAATCCCTTGCCTGGCAGTGCTACTGAGGGGGGGGGGGCTGCCCGTTCGGGAGAAACTCTACAGACACGGAAGTGCTCTCAGTCAAGCCTGCCCGGGGTGCGCGCAGAGCGACGAAACCGTTCTGCACGCATTCGTCCAGTGCCCGAGCATCGCTGACCAGTGGGTCTATGTCGAACACCTGCTGTCGCGTGTAAGACGGATCCGGCTGAATCTATAGTGAAGATTACCCCGCCGTCCTCCTTTGGCCGGGAGGGGCAGGGATTTTTTTTTTTTCTTTCTGGTGGCTGTAGCGAAAGAGGTAGTGTGGTGGACATGCTTGAAAGGGCTAAAGACAAACACTTTCCTCTTTGGCCAAGACCTCATAAACTTTTTCAAGTTTCACTTGAAAAGGAACGTGAGGGTGGGGAGGGAGGTGTTGCCTTTCAGCAAATTTTTTGAAAGGTGGGTGAATGTCGAAAAAATGGCCAATGTGAAAGGACCCATTTTGAGCATGCGCCTGTGAAAAATAAAAGAAGGGCTCTTACCTTGTTGGTCAGGCACCCGTGGGTTTTGTGGGGTTTTCCACGAGTAGCCTTAAAGCGCCTACCTCTATTGAGAGTTTCATTTGTTTAATTTTAATTGTTTTTTTGTTTACACGCTTTTAAAACCAGTTGTATCGTCCTGTTATGACCTTCTATGTTACTTTATGTAAGCCCTCATAGCCAGTAAAAGAATTTATTATTATCATTATTATTATTATTATTATTATTATTATTATAAAAGGCGGGAAAATCAATAGAGTGTTGGACGAAATGCCTTGTGGTATTTGCCCTGGCCTTTTGGATTCTGAGTTTAAATCCTGACGAAGTCAACTTTGCTTTTCCCCCTCCCGAGATCAATGAAATAAAGTACAAGTGACGTACTGGGGTTGATGGTATCGGCTAACCAAACTCCCCTTTCAAAATTGTTGGCCCTCTGCCTAAATCAGAAACTATTATTACGATGTCTCTTAAGGGTGATAAATTAGCAGAATCATTAGAGAGTTGTAAAAATGCCTCACGATAATTATTCCTGCTCTTTACAATCTGAGTTCAAATCTCGCCAAAGACAACTTTGCGTTTCATTGTTTTGAGGGTCAATAAAATAAAGTAACAGTCTAATACTGAGGTTGATGGTTTCGATTAGTTCCATCCCTTCAAAACTGCTAGCCTTGAACCTAAAACGGTAACAATTATTATGAAGTCTTACCGATCAAATAATCCAAGGGCAAATTGTTTTAATTCATCCATCCATCTTCTCGCCCGCTGTTCCTGGAAGTGTCATGCAGGTAGAGTTCTCAAGGATCTCCTCCATAGAGTGCTATCAGAAGCAACTGTCATTACATTTTCTGGCCGGATTCTCAAGCGGAACCAACTGAGACTATGGATACCAACCAACTATCTTGTTCTTGATCCTAGGTCTCCTTTAGTTCAGGTCATTTGAAGAATCTGTCCTGTGATTCTTTCCTGCGACATTCTAATTATACATCCGTGGTCACGGAGATGTGACTTCTGATGCGGAGAAGTAGCGGCTCGACCGGGAGTGGTTTCCTAACCCCTTTTGTTTACATATAATTAAAATGTATAGAGACGCAGGCTGGTTGTGTGGTGAGAAGGTTGCTTCACAACCTATGGTTCTGGGTTCAATCCCACTACATGTTATTCAGGTCAAGTGTCTTCTACTAAAACCTCGGGCTGACCAAAGCCTTGTGAGTAGATTTGGTAGAGGGAAACTGAAAGAAGCCTGTCGTGTATGTGTGTGTGTGTGTGTGTGTGTGTGTGTGTGTGTGTGCGTGCGTGCGTGTGTCTCCTACCACCGCTTGACAACCGGTTTTGGTGTGTTTATGTCCTCGTAACTTAGCGGTTCGGCAAAAGCTCGCAATAGAATCAGTACAAGGCATAACAAATAAGTCCTAGAGGCGATTTGTTCGACTAAAACCCTTCAAGACGTCATGGCCACCGTCAAATTGATTGAAACAAATAAAAGATAAAAATAAAGATAAACATGTGACACTCCAATGACAATTTTTTTTCTTCTCTAAATTAAAATTTCACCACGCCGGGCTAAATGAGATTAGTCTTCAGATGTCGACACATTACAGGGAAGCAAATTTTGCAATGGTGACACTTAGATCCACTGAGTTTATAGGACTCACTTCTGCTCAGCTTTTCTTTCGACAAACGGAGTTGTTACTGTCGTCGTCGTCGTCGTCGTTGTGAAGGCGCATAGCTCAGTGGTTAGATCGTCGGGCTCACAATCAAAAAGGTAATGAGTTCGATTCCCGAACCGGGATGTGTGTTGTGTCCTCGAGCAAGACACTTTATTTCACGTTGCTCCAGTTCGTTATGCTGTAGAAATGAGTTGTGACGTCACTGGTGCCAAGCTGTATCGGCCTTTGCCTTTCCCTTGGATAAGACTGGTGGCGTGGAGAGGGAAGGTCGGTATGCATAGGCGACTGCTGGTCTTCCATAAACAACCTTGCCCAGACTTGTGCCTCGGAGAGTAACTTTCTAGGTGCAATCCCAAGGTCATTCATAATCGAAGAGGTCCTGTTGTTGTTATTGATGATGATGATGATGATGATGATGATGATGATGATAACGACGACGACGACGACGACGGCGGCGGTGGTGGTGGTGGTGGTGGTGGTGGTGTCGTTGTTGCCTCTCTTCAACTCGGCAACGATTGAGCATACCTTCTTATCAAAGGAATTCCAGCTGTGACCATCACGACTCTCATTATCCAGTGTAGTTCCCCCTCTTTTAATCATTTGCCAGTCCCGTGCATCGTAAGTGATGCACAGGACATGTTTCCCTGGAATACATTGCACCATGACTGAAATACATTCCCACTTTTATTTTTCAATAACGAGAGTAACTCGGGACTTATTGAAAGGAAAGCTTTGCGCAAACTCAGAACGTACGAAACATGGACTAACTAAATATCTGAAAACAAGAATAGACGTTTAGGACAAACTTGTTGAAAATGCTTTGGACATCCAATCACTTATATGTCCCACTTTATTGGCAGAATAAATAAATGTTTTAAAACACTTGATACTATCTACCAACAATATTTTTCAACCAATTGCGATTGAAGTCATTGGTGTTTGCTGCCGCCCTTTAATAATATCGTTTCTGGCTTTTAAAGACAGAAAGCACATTGCTTTGTAGAAGAACTTCACTCGCTATTGTACGAGACAACGCTGCCAGCTTAATCTGTTTTCGAGAAGAAATGATTTCCCGTGTATTAGAATGTACATATGTTTTACATAATCTTACAATATGTAGCTACTAACGAGATGTGAGACATCCTAAGTAAACTAAGACTCTAATAATGTATTATTATTTCACATCAGAAACAGACGCAGAGAACGTAAAGTGTGACAACCGATGGAGACTTTGTGGAGTTCACACTGAAGATATCAGCCACATCATAAGTAAGTGTCCGAAAATGTCATCACAGTATTGTCTACCGACGACACATAACGTTGTAGCTAGGACACTCTATAATGAAATCCATCGGAAGGATAATCCCGAGGACAAAGAAATAAGAACCCACAATATGGTAGAAGCCTTAGCCACTCATAATAAAAAGGAATACTGGCTGAATGTACCAGTGAAGACCTCAATAAAATGTAAGCACAGCAGACCTAATATAATGATTTGGGTTAGAGAAGAGAAACTGTGAACAGTTGTGGAAATTAGCTGCCCAGCGGATGTTACAGCCAAACGGCTGGGTGGATTTGTGTGAAAAATGGCACACATGTGGAGACGGGTACATAGATTGGAATGCGGTTTGTATTTTTTTCCCTAGCCCCCATACTTATCGAGAAAATCGATTAAAACTTTTTCTAATGGAATTCCCCTGTTTCTTCTGTCATTAAAACAACCAGTTGCTCACACAGCTGGCATATACCATTTCGTTAGCAACAAGGAGAGTACAGGATGACAGTCAGCCAAAACTTTCGCTCTGCTGTCTCTCTTCTTTCACCTCTTTGTCGGGTTAATAATCTTAATCTTTAGTTACAGTTTCTCATTGAAACTACATAATAGGCAGAATTGTCGGATTAAGACAGTAGGGTGTTTTGAGGGAGATTTGGCTGCTATTTCTACCAGGTCTAGCTACTATGGAGAGGTCTGAACTTAATTTTTATTCAATATTTGCATTTCAAAAATTTAACATAATCTTTTCCATAAATCAACTATTGTAAACACATACATACACGCAAGCACGCACGCTCGCACACACAGACACAGACACACACACACACACGTCCATTTCATATATCTTCTTTCAATTTCTACTCTCTGCAAATAAATTTTTTACGGATACAACTGCTTACAAAAATAGGGATTAATGTATAATTTCTTTCTATGTTCATAATTAAACCAATGTTTTAATGATTAGACAGAGGTCCAATAGAATAGCTCTCAGAAACAGACTACGTACAAATTCGTTCTTCACAACTCCTGAAGCTGTTTTCTGACAGGGGAAGAGGTGTTAGGAAATTTTCATACAGCTGGAGGCTCCAATCGAAACAGGGGACCCTAAATGATAAGGTTGAGAAACGATGATTATACCTAACCGAAAACGATCACAGCCACATTATTCAAACAGACCGGGTGAAACCGGGCTTAGCTGCTAGTATTATATAAACAAGAGTGCATTTTGCACCCATAGGCCAATAAGAGAGTTTCTCTCATGGTAAACACTGCAGTAAAGGTTGTTGTAATAGAACATCTACGTTTAAGTGGGGATAAATATTACCTCTCGGTATTAATATTGCTTTTATCGCTAGTAGACATTTTTTTTTAATACGCTAACTAATCGCCATACCAGCGCCTGTCCTGGACTGTCAATCTATATATCGCTGGCGGGGAGATGAATCTCTTCTGTTTCTAGCGGTCGAGTGTCCATCATTGACGAAACAGGATCACAATCATGTTGTCTGTAGTCACGGAACCAGAGGTAGAGGAAATTTATCTCCCCACCAGCGATATAAACGAGAGTGCATTTTATACCAAAAAGCCAGTACGAGAGTTTCGCTCATGGTAACTATATCAGCAAAGTTTGTACTAATAAAACATCCACGTTTAAGGGGAGACAAGTTTTACCTCCTTGCAACAGGGTATAACACTGCATTATGTCCCTTTATTTGTGTGTTTCTGTGTGCGTGTGTGTCTGAGGAATTTTGAGGTGTAAATAAAAGTGACCACACGTAAAATCTGCATGCTTGAATTATCATTGAAAATCAACAATATGATATGGCGGCAGCTCGCAGTACAATGATATTTCAGTTACACTAAAAAAATAAAGTGAATGAAAGCCAGTCATAAAGAGATAACGGTAATTTTTTTTTTTTTTTTTTGCCTTCTCTGAAAAATATCTGCGAGTTTGACTCGACCGACGTGCTATAAAACTGGTGGCGTCGACAATTCCGTTACTAATTTTAGCTAATGTTTACATCTTGATCCAGAAATGAAAATAAAAAAAAATTTAAATACTGGAATGTGTGTAAAACAATGTGTAGGAAATGAATATGAAAAAAGGAGTGCGCATAAAGCAACGGGAGGGTGGGGAGAGGACTTAGGAAAATTCACAAAATTTGAGTTTTTCTCTCATAACTTTTAGGAAAAGGGGGTTTTTTTCAATGAAATTTTATAGAAATACGTTTTAAACGGCATACATTACGATTATAAAGAAATTTGTGGGGAAGATCTTTTCCAAGGGGTGGGGAGAGGACTTCGGAAAATTCACAAAATTCGACTTTTTCCCTCATAACTTTTAGGAAAATGGGTTTTTTTCAATGAAATTTTATATAAATAACTTTGAAGTGGCATGCATTACGACTATAAAGAAATTTGTGGAGAAAATCTTGAGGTGGGGAGAGGACTTTCGGAAAATTCCCAAGATCCAAATTTTTCCTTGTTATATATCGAAATCACATTCATCCCATGTTTTCCTGGGTCTCCCTCTTCTACAGGTACCACTCACTTCCAGTAACCAGCACTTCTTTATACAACTGTCTTCATTCATACGCATCACATGTTCAAACCAATGTAGTCTCCTCTCTTGCATGCTGCATTTGATTTCTCTTATGCCCAATTTTTCTCGCAACACATTTGCACTTTGATGTTCATGCACATTGATGCTACACATCCAGCAGAGTATACTGCCTTCATGCCCTCTACATTCAGAGCTCATGTTTCATTACTGCGAAGTATAGCCATTCGTACACAGGCATCATATAGTCTACCTCTCACTTTGAGAAAGAGTCTGTTTGTTGCCAACAGAGGTAGTAGTTCTCTGAACTTCCTCCCTTCTATCCTTATTCTAGAGACAATACTTTCAGAGCATCCACCACCATTACTAATTTGGTCACCTTAGTAGCAGAAACTATTTACAACCTCAAGAGAGCCTCCTGGGTATTTGAGATAGTCTCAATCCCTCATGTTCTTAGTGCTTATTGTTCCTGTACATCTGCTACACATGGAAGCAACCTCATCTGTTAACCTACCTGCACTTCCAATGCATCTCTTATGCGTCCATAGCTTACACTGGGTGCAGCAAAATGGAATTTCTTCCCACTCCTTTCCTACATATTGAACAGGGCCATTTGCCTGGCAGAAAGAGTCTTATCTACTTTCTTGCTAACAACAACTTTGGTCTTAGCTAGGTTAACTTTAAGGCCCTTGGATTCCAGGTTTTGCTTCCATACCTGGAATTTCTTCTTCAATTCTTCTAAAGATTCTACAATAACAGCAAGGTCATTAGTGTAAACAAATAATAAGTGGATGGCCAGAGACTGTGAAAGATGTGGTGAAAAGAATAAAAAATTACTGGTCATTGAAAGAATGCCAGTCAGTACAGGATGTCTTAGTAACAAAAGATGGGTGCATGGTCATTCCAAAAAAAACAAGCAGAACACTATTCTTCAGAGAATCCATGTTGCACATCGAGGAATTGAAAAGTATCAATTCAAAGCAAGGAATGTTGTTTATTGGAAAGGCATAAACAAAATTGAAAAACTGGTATAATCGTGTGAAATATGCAATTAGAACATTATTATTATAAAAATATTAGAGAATATAATTTACAAAAGTAAACAGGTGTGGCTGTTTTGTAAGAAGCTTGGTTCCGGGTTCAGTCCGACTGCTTGGCACCTTTGGCATGTGTCTTCTACCATAGCTTCAGGCCGACCAGAGCCTTGTGAATGGATTTGGTAGACGGAAACTGAAGGCAGTCCATCGTATATATTTGTATATATGTGTGGGTATGTGTTTGTGTCTGTGTGTTTGTACCCCCATCACCGCTTGACAACTGGTGTTGGTGTGTTTATGTCCTCGTAACTTAGCAGTTCGGGGAGAAAAAAACACCGACAGAAAAAGTACTAGGCTTTCAAAAAAGTCCTGAATGACTAAAACAAATAAAAAAATAAAAGTTTATGTTTTTTCTTTGGATAAAGGGAATGTAACAGGATATAACATTGCATTATGTCCCTTTGATCACATAACACTGCATTATGTCCCTTTAATCACATATATATTGTAGATTTCAGGTGTAAATAAAAATAATCAAATGTAAAATCTGTCTGCTTGAAAAATCAATATTATGACAATCGTAGACAATGCAAAGTCTAGATCACGTGAGCTCGTAGTCTCAGCGCTGAAGGTAGTGGTGATTTGTCTCCCTGCTAGCGATATAAACAAGAATACATTTTGCACCAAAAAGCCAATCCGAGAGCCTCTCTCATGGTATCTATGAAGTTTGAGGGTACATAAATATTACCTCTCGGTATTAATATTGCTTCTACTGCTAATATATATTGGTTTAAGGAGCCAGCTGGTTAATCGCGACATCAGCGCCTGTCCTGGCACGGTCAATCTATATATCGCTGGCGGGGAGATGAATCGGATGCTACTATAGTATGATATCTACCTTGCTATTTGCGACCTACCGTAAATGACAATGCACTCTACTAAACAACCCATTCTATATCAGGAACTCAAATACAAGCTATTGGGCGATTGTGGCTTGATGCCAAGATTGAAGTACTCAAGAAAAAAAAAAAGGTGTACCTACTCAACACTTTAAATTACATTTGGATCATTATTGTTGGAAAATGCTCAGGAAAAACGATGATCTGTTCACTGCTTTTTTAAATGATATCAGATCAGTTTACAAACATTAAAATCAATATTTGATGATTTTTTTTTTTATTTTGTATAATAAAGTGTTAATGATTTAAAATAAATTTTACACTACAAACTGTTTATTATGCTCCTTTCCTTTCGTAGAATAAATGTTTAATGATTTCCAGCATATTTCCTACGACCAACAGTTGGTAGATATCATACGAGATATCGTTTATAGTGGCACTGAATTTCGTTATTTGTAGTCTCAGCATGGGATATAGCAGAGATTTATCTCCCCACAAGCGATATAAACAAGAGTGAATTTTGCATCAGAAAGCCAATCCAAGAGATTATCCCATGATAACTTCTGCAGTAAAAATCGGTCTAATACAACATCCACGTATATGTGCAGATAATTATTATGCCTTAGCATTAATACTGCCTATATCATTAATACATATTTTTTTAACAATCTAATTGGCTAATCGCGACACCAGTGGCTGTATTGGCACTGTCAATCTAAATATTGCTGGTGAGGAGATGAGATGCTGCTATCTCTAGCAGTCCAGCATCCCGTCATTGATAAGACCAAGGAAGGTCAAAATCACGTTCTGGTGGTCTGGGTACTGCAGGTAGTGGGGAGTTATCTCTACACTAGACATATAAACAAGAGTGCATTTTACACCAAAAACCCAATACAAGAATTTCCCTCATAACTACCACATTCATGTTTAAGTGGGGTTAAATATTACCTCTCAGTATTAATACTGCCTCTCTTGCTAATATAGATCTCTTAACAAACTAACTGGTTAATCACAAGACCAGCACCTGTCCTGGCACTGTCAATGTGTATATCTCTGACAGGGAAATGAATCACTGCTGTCTCTATCAGTCAAGTGTCCAACACTGACAAGACCAAACCAAGTTGAAATCGCATGAGCTGGTGGTCTCAGTGCTGGAGTTAGCAGGGATTTATCTCCCTGCAAGCAAGAGTGCATTTTGCACCAAAAAGCTAATACGAGTTTTTTCATGGTAAATACTGCAGTAAAGATTATTCTAATGGAACATCTACATTTAAGTGGGGTTAAATATTACCTCTCAGTATAATACTACCTCCATAACTAATATATATTTTTTCAATAAGTTAACTGTGTAATTGCAACAGCAGCTGTCCTGGCACTGTCAATTAATACATCACTGACAGGCAGATGAATTGCTGTTGTCTCTGGCAGTTGAGTGGCCATCATTGATGAAACAAGGTCAAAATCATGTAATCTGGTAGTTTCGGTACCGGAGGTAGCATCAATTTTTCTCCCCACTATCAATATAAACAAAAATGCATTTTGCACCTAAAAACCAATACGAGAATTTCTTTCATGGTAACTGCCACACTGAAGTTTGTTCTAATAGAACATTCAGACTTAAGGGGAGATAAATATTACCTTTCAATAGATACATATATACATAAAAATATATCTTACAATTGTACATGTAACAAGGCATGTGTCACTGAAGAAAATCACAACTGAATAAAGAAAATATGGACGTCAGAACACTCTGCATTCAATAAAACAGTCGCCCACAATGTGTTTGCAGCACCAGTACTCATACCAATGTAGTGACATCTTATAGAAGATGACTGTTATATGTTTAATGTCCGGAGTTTTATCCACGCATGCGCAGGGACTAGTTCCGGAAGGAATACAGGAAGAGTCTCATGCGCATGCGTAGAGTTCGACACCCAGCTTTGGCGCCTTTTCTCAGTCTCTTCGTTGACTGATCTCCGTCGAGCCAAGACGTCCAACAGAGCTCTCTCACATGTCAGCACCAGAGCTTCACAAATAACCACAGAAATCATTCAGAAGGCGTCTCAGTAACTGAGGGCGACGAGCTACCGAATTCCCTCCAAGCGTGAACTGAATTCCACTGTAAATAAATATTGTTATGTTGTTCAGAATCTGCGTTCCATTGTTTCTTTTAGAAATTTAATGTACGGAAGCGGTGTACACCTAATGGTGTATAACCACTTCCCTACACCAACATTTGGGTTTGCTTGATTGGACGTTTGATCAGATTTGAACCATTGATGTGAAAACCTGAAAGATACTAACCAGCTCACATAACTTCCACATCAACAGCCATGTAGACCGCTTCTACCTGAAATGAAAACAAGGGGGCAGAGGCTTAACATCAATCCAGACTGCCTTTGAATGTTATATCATATCCCTTTGGCAACATTTTTTTAACCATCAAGTGTTGAAGTGCATCCCTTGACCAAATTTGTATATACGAAGCAGATAACATCATAAGACTTGGAAAGCAGCACTTTGAGCAGCATACCTTGTCTGATAACTTTGAATATATGCCCAAAGAACTGTCCTGGAATAAATATAGAGAATCCCCTTGTTACACAAATATCAGCACAAGGAATACTGGTGGAATATTCCCATCAAAACATCTGTCAAGTGTAAGCATAGCAGGCCGAATATTGCTGATTGGGACAGACAAGGAAAAGTATGTACTGTCATAGAGGTCAGCTGTCTTGCTGGTGTGAATATCTCATTGAAAATCAAAGAGAAAGGAGATAATTATGGACAACTGCTTCAAAACCTCCAGCTTCTATATCCAAAATACAAATTTACATTTATACCAATAATAACTGGTGCACTTGGTTTTGTAAGTAAATGCTGAACTCTCAGCCTGGATAAGCTTGGGTTTTCAGAAACAGAAATCAACCAACTGACATACATATTACAAATACAATCAGTAAGTAGAACGGTAAAACTATGCAAGAATTTTTTCAGGTTTAAAATGTGACAAAGAAAGCACAGTTGTCAAGAGGTGTTGGCACACAAACTCAAACACAAAGACACATACATGCATATATATAATCCAATGAAAAGAAGACAAGGAAAATTCTTTAATACAAGTTACAGTTGTTTCCGTGCCATCTCTATTTGCAATGCCAGTTTATGCAAAAATTCTAAATGAAAAAATCACTTAATATTTGTGGTTTCAGACATTAGAGAGGCACTTCATTAGACTTGCATCAAAGGAGTGTTTTTACATCATGCCTCCTTCAGACTTTCTTGTTAGGAATATATCAGGAGGAAATTAGAAAGTTAAAAGTGTGGATGTGGGATGAGTAAGTGGGGTGGATGAAATATAGCAGAGAGAGAATCAAAGGGATGGATACACATAAGAATAGGAAGGAGGAAGGAGAGGATAACAAGCAGACGAAGACAAAAGTGAAGAGTGGGGGGCGGTCATCAACATGGATAAAGTTGGTAGGGCTGCATATAGCAAAACAGTTTATCTTGTTGTTTGTTGAAGGTAGGTCAGTCAGTACAAGTGGAATAATTGTTACCAAAATTTATTTGATGGTTGAAAATGTATTAGACTACCAAGTGGCATTAGCCAGTGACAACTGCAAGTGAAAAAATTTACTAGATCAATAACTAGACAATTACAAGATTTATATATATATATATATATATATATTTGTGTATTTAAATATCTACCAAATATTTTGGTAAAATAAGTATTGTAACTGTTACCAAAGTAGCAAAATTTTCACTAGGAAAGTTGTTTATACTTTGTTTAAATATAATGACTTTCGTATAGGTGATACAATTTTGGGTGCATATCAATTGAAATAAGAGCCATGACGCAATCCTATATAGTAATAAAACTTGTTTATTATCCTATGCGCATTTCGATGCAAGATCCCGACTCTTGTCTGAGATAAGAAATTAGATAAGAAATTAGGGCCTTCCATCTCTTCAGGGCCAAGTTACATTAATTCAGTTAATGTAACATCATTATACATATATAATTACATTATTATACATATACATACATACATATATATATATATATATATATATATATATATATATATACGCAAGGTTTTTATGAGTGTGTGTGTGTGTGTATGTATGTATGTATAAACCTACAAAGCGGACATATGAACATGGCATTTTAATTGCACCTCTCTGTAACTTGGAAATATGATGAGCAGCCTAAATCAATTTTCAACCCATATTGAGGCCACATTAGAGATGTCTCCATCAACTGACCAATTCCAGAGAAATGAGCAGCTAATTTTTTTATTATATACACAACCAATCCAGTAGCTTTGAGAAATGGAGATAATACCTCATTCTAATTTGCATTATCAGATGCTTAAATGACTGCCAATTCAATTAATTAATTGTGATAACATTAAACAATTTGTACTGATAATTAAAATAATTTTATTAATTAATTTTTCATTCTTTCTTTTCTTTTTTTGCATGGATGATATTGCGATATTTTCAACAAATACAAATTAACGTCACCAGTTATCTTGTCTGCAATCAGAAAAAGTGAGATTGATTTCACCTGTCTTTTGTTTGTTTTGTTTAATAGCCATTTTCCATGCTAGAATGACTTAAACAGGAAGAAATTGAGACTGGATTTATATGGCCAAACACACTTCCTGTCAGCAATCCTTATCTGTTTCCCAAGTAAAGGGTTATTATTCTAGAAGAATTTGAAAGTGTAGAGCAATTGGGTGATTTGTTGATGGGAAATATTAACAAGCATCATCAGATGAAACTGAATCACAGACCGTGATATAACTGTTTACAACTGAACTGCAAACAGTAATGACACCGTCCATATCCATAGTTCAAAGTAGTTTTATAAACATTTACACACATACACATATACACATGAAAGACTTCTTCCAGTTTCAATCAACCAAATTTCCTCAGAAGTTATTGGTTGACCCAGGGCTGTTGTAAAGACACATGGCCTCTAGACTTGTGAGGTCTCTGGCCCAGTCAAAGAACTGGGCTCTATGGTATTTATTTGATGACAAGATTAACAAAAAGTTGGATTTGGGGATATTGAAGAAAATGATAGAATATCCAAGAAGAATCGACTCTGCTGCAAAGTGTTTTTGTTTAGAAGCAGTTTTCTGCTACGTGATTTTGGGTTCAGTCAAAGTCTTGTGAGGGAATTTGGCAAACAGAATTTACAGGAAACTCCATGTTTTACCACGTGAAAATCCTCCAGAATTTCAAGAAACCTGAAGAACAAAAAATTTAAGGGGAGAGAGAAGCGAAGCTATTTTGGGGAGCAAAATTGTAATTTTCATTATGAAAAATAAAATTCCATAGAAACTTTTGAAAGAATAAAAGTCATGAGAGGCATATTTGACAAGGTTATTTCAATTTACTCCACTTGTTAAGTGTTTATGCTCAACAATCTGATAGAGACCATCCCTACTGTACTCAGAGAGGACTGTTTACTTGTCCTGTGTGACATCCAGGCTTTAGTTTGCAAGTTCCATAGTTTTGAATATGCCACTATTATTCCCTAGTCTACTCTGATCTAAAGTAGTAGCACCTCTCAGGGTCCCAGCTATGGATTAATTGGCATGTCATAGAATTACCTTTACAAAGTTACTCGCAAACACTGCAAAGGATCCAGAGCAGATGAGGCTTTCAACTCTTTAGCTGGTCATTTAAGAGAAGATAACTCCATACGAATCTTACATCCTGAGAACTGCTGGGCTCAGGGCATTTGTTGCACCAGACCAATACAAGTTTGAAAGATGAAAGAGTGGAACTGGCTCTGCATAAATCATGCCTACTATTAATATTCATCATGTAAAAGAAGGAACTGAAAATTTCCTGGCTTTAAGGGTATCGTGAAAGGCTTGGTTGGAGAACCAACCTTCTAAGTTCTTTTACAGAGCTTAGAAAAACTGAAGGACTTCTGCAATAAGTGTGTGGATCTGAGAGGGGAATATGTTGAATAAAATCATAATTAACAAATCATCCTATATTTTCTGTTACCTCCTCATAGGTTGTTCAGCAAACCAAGACATCAGGTAGCCATGTCTTGCTAAACTCTCATTTATCAAGGCAACGTAAGAGTTCAGCAGCATACATACTTTATGTAATAGTGTGTGCACGCATGCACACACACACACACAAGCATAACCACAGTTTGGTCTTCCTTTGATCACCTACAAATCTGGCCACATTTTGCCTATCTTTTTTGTACTTCACCAGTTTTGATGTTGTTTTCAGAATTACATTCCTCTCATTGAGATCTTAAGGTAAAATTGTTTCTTAAATTAACAGAAATACAATACCAGACGTTACTTCACTTCCAATAATGCTTCTTTTTACTTAACTTTTTTTCATGCTTCATCAGATTTTGACACTGTATCCAAACGAGATCTTTCATTTAAACTAAATTAATACCAGAATATTAAAAAAGAAGTTTAAAGTGCTTAGAAATGGTATCCTGTTCTGCCTGATATTTTTAGCATCTAAGTAGTAATTCCTGATGGACCTGGGGCTTTTCTTGTTTTCATATTCTTGATTGGCTTATCTATCATACTGCTGTCAACTAGGATAGACAGTCCCTCTGTGTTGGTTTCAGATCAGGAAGACTCCCTTTTTACCATGTATTCTTCACATTAAATAACCTTTCATAGAAACACTTCTATGCCTCTTTCTTATCAGAATCACTAAGATTATCCGTCTGTACATACTTCTCACCTGCATCTCGATTCTCTCTTATACACTGTCCAGCAATTGGGAACACCTCTCATCTCCGATCCTCATGCTGTAAAACATTGACAAAAACCTCTTCCTTTCTACATCTAATTTTGCCAGACAAACTTGTTGTCTAGTTTCCCTTTTAGTTACCTGATAAGCATCTTTGCTACCTCCACTGTTTCACTCTTTCCAAGTTCATCTCTTCTCTTTTATGGCCCTGTTAACCTCACTGTTCCACCACATCATCCTTGGTCTGATAGAAGCTTTGTTCTAGCTACAGATTTGGTCTGTTGCTCTCACTAGGTTATCCTACAAGAACTTCCTGTTGTCCTCTATGTCATACATCTCTATCTCTCTCCTTAGTAAATGCTTCAATTAGAAAATATCTGAATTTCTGTACATTTGAAGGATCCTTAAGATTCCATAACATTCTTTTCCATATTGGTTTGTGTCTCTGGGACCTTCTAGCCCACTTGAAAGCATTTGTTGACCAACCCATGGCTACAATAGAAATCCAATGATTTCTCCACAGATCTGAGTCAGTTCTAAAAAGCAACAGAAGCAGGAGAAAAAGATAAAACAGAAAAATGTTTGATTCAATTATAATTCCGATATTTGGTTTTTTTATTCTTAAAATTTACACTAGAAAAACATTAAACAAACTCATCAAAATCATCACCATCAACAAAATTTAATAGAGATCAACAATTCTGAAGTTAAAATATACTTCAAGACATTGTCTACCGAGATCTTTTTCTTGTTTTTATCTCCTTAATGAGGGGTGGGAAGGCGAGGGAGGAACTTTTCCTCTCATAAACCAGATCTAATGTAAAAATATTTCTCAGAAATTTTGGCATCAATCAGTTAGGAGTGGTGGGAAATAATCAAAGAAGGCCAGTGGAACTAGTGCACAAAATCTCCAACACTGACTCCTCAATTTATGGAACCAGTGACTCAAACTCCTCTATTTTTAATTAGACTAATTAATTAATATACATTTCTTATGTTGATTAAAAGTACCCAACATATGTGGACAGTATGAACTATCCAGCCTACTTTTTAGCACCCAAGCTTGTCAGAGTTCAGATTTAAAGGTTCCCCATTACTCTATACTAAAGTGGCTTTTTCATATTCATTAAAGAAATTACAAACAATTACGTGGAAGAGATAAATCTTACAAAATATAAGAAAAGAAAGAGGTTTCTATTTAAAAGAAGTTATTAAGTAAAAGGATATAAATGAAATAAACTATAAAAATATTATAAAAGAATATCAGGAACATATTTGTCTACTGTTTCAAAAATCTAAAATACATAAGAATTAAAACTATAATATTAACACCCTAAAGTAACTTAACTAAGACTATTTTAACACAAAAAGATACCTTAATTGGATAAATCTAACATTTCAAGGTTAAAGGATGGTTTAACTCAGTGGTTCTCAAGAGGGGTTCATATAAGATCTTTGGGGTCCATACAACAAAATAGTAAATAGGAGACCCACAATATTATTTTAAGGACACCAGAAAAATGTTGCTTTAGATGCATATATTGGTACGTTTTTTAAGAAACAGCTAAGTTTTTTCTCCATCATTTTAACATAGTTCAACCCACAAAAGTGAATGTGTAAAAAACAAATTAGGAATTTTGAAAGAAGTTTCTATAAAGCTAATTTTTAAACATCGAATGACTATGGAGGTCCAACAGAATAAAATAGTAATCACAAGGGGTCCATAGGTAAAAAATGGTTGAGAATCCCTGGAATTTCAACCATGTTTCGTGGTCTGCTACCACAACAGCTCCTTTATAGGATCCAGTTAATTCAAAACATCATCAGGAGGAACCACGTCCGGTTTCGGCCCCTACTCCTCTACTGTTTTGACGTGGTGCCCCCCCCCCCTTTCGGTGGTGTCTTCAGCTCTGGTGTTGAGTGCATGAGTAATTCAAGTGAATGTAACATGAAAGATTACTTTAAATGAAATATAAATTATATTGTAAACTATTGAGAAGTTTATCTCTACAAAGAAACATGGTACATTTAGAAAAGGGATTCAATTGAAAGTGCATATCTAAACATCTTGTTCTTAGAAAAAGAATTCTTTCTTATCAGATCTTCCTTCACAGAAGACTTTAAATATGATTCATTTTCAAATTTGTAGCTGTAACTGTAATCAAATTAAAAATTGTGAAATAGGAAAATTTTTAACACATTATTTTACATCTATTGTTGGTTTGAAGTCAATCACTGATTCTTGTGGTCGAACAATTACTTCCAACTCCAATTCCATGACTTTGACTTCACAGCCCTTTAAAAGCAAAATCACTCAACTACAAATGTTGATTGGAAGATAGCAATGGATGGAATTCTAATTCTATATACAGGGAGAGAAGAATCACATACATACACAATGGTGGTAGTGATGGGTTTGTTATTCTTTCATATTCCAAAATAAATAGAGAAAGAATCATTAAAATTTAGTTCAATAAAGTTATTTCAGTTCTTTACAAATTACAATATTTTATATTATAATTTTAAAAATTGTTCTTTCCTTTCTTTTACCATTAAGTGGTAATCTCATGACCTTGCATCAATGAGCAATTGTGCCACCATGTAGTCGATCAAACTGCAAGAAATAACAGCCAAAATACCTATAGATCACATCCTACTGTATTTAAGGAGTATACTGGATAATATATTCCAAGAATATGTCTGAAAAGATGAGATGGAATGCCTTCATTCATGGCTCTGTTTAATCAGTGTTAACTTCAGATTAAACAACTTGGTACTGATCTTGTTTACATCTTCAGAGTTCTTCCTCTCACACACACATTCCATATCACACACTAACTTGCTAACTCCTCTTTGAATTCATAACATCTTCAATGTCTTCAACTCTCTTTGGACAATTACTGGACAGGATGACAGGTGAAGAATTTGTTATCAACACGTTGTCTTCTATTCGAATCCCAATGCCTCTAAATTCTGCTGGCACCATCATATTGGTTTCAGGTATGTAAATGCCAGGCTCTATAGTCACAATCATGCCAGGTTCGAGGTTGATACGTCGAGAAATGATCGGAGTATCGTGGACATCCATGCCAAGGTAATGACCAACATGATGGGGACAGAACTTCCGAGCAGCTGCCATTAGCTTACTTCCACTTAAACTTGATTCAATTAATCCCAACGCTTTCAGTTCACAACCGAGAATAGCGAGCATTTCAGTGTAGATATCATCCAAAGAGAAAGCCTTTCGACACATTTTCAAACACAATTCCTGACATCTGAGAACTGCATTATAGACTTCTTTTTGGACCTTCGAGAAAGTTCCTGAAATAGGCCAAGTCCTGGTTAGATCGCTGGTATAACCGTGAAGTTCACAGCCAGCATCCATTAACACTAATTCCCCGTCATTCACAATTTGGTTATTATTTACATAATGTACAGTGTTGGCACGATTTCCTCCAGCTACGACTGGTGGGTACGCCAGGTACTGTGCACCTCGTATTCGACATTCGTAATCCATTTTAGCAACAAGCATACTTTCATTCATACCTGGCTGTGAAAACTCCATTACTTTTACTAAAGATTCGGAAGCGATTTCCACAGAATTCTTCATCAGTTCAATCTCATCCTCTGATTTGATGAGTCTGAGGTCTTGAACTAATTTGTCGGTAATCTC
Organism: Octopus bimaculoides; assembly: GCF_046866305.1. NCBI lineage: Eukaryota > Metazoa > Mollusca > Cephalopoda > Octopoda > Octopodidae > Octopus > Octopus bimaculoides. Next base: position 23,487,239 of record NC_142948.1, on the reverse strand, counting down.
AAAATTACAGTTTCTACTTTCTTGAATAAACCTGGTTAGGAATCTGTCGTGTATTTTCTTCTGAACGGGTTTGTTAAAGTTATACCAAACCGTATACCTAGAATGATTCTTCTTGTATTCATAAAGAAACGACTCCAGTTCGTCAACAGTATAAGCAGCATCGATTCCGGTAAAAGATAACGTCCCTTCAACTCCTGAGCAAGGACCATCCCACAGTTCCCGCTGCGGGTTCTTGGGGGGAACAAATAGAACGGACTTCGGGTCGGCATAAGGGTGTCCGTCATTCGGGTTGTTGAAGATTAATAATAAACTATCTGGTTCCAAGAAACCACATAAATACAAAAATTCAGTGTTTTGCCTAAAAGTGTAAGGAATATCGTAACTCATGAATACCTTAGAAGCTGAAGGGAATATAAAAATCATGCCCTTCGGGTTACCAGATTTTCGCTGTTGGAGAGCATTTCGAAACAATGCAATGCGTCTGCGACGATATTCGTCTTCGGTAATTCCAGGAGTCACTTGACCTTCCTTTAGAAGATGTGGATGAGTCTTCGGAACTGGTTGTCCGAAATGTCTACAGCAAAGACCATTTTTAATCTTCCTTCTCCTTAAAGATACTAACGCAACCTTCAAAACATCGCACCAAGATGATTTGGTCAGAACCACCGCCATTATAGTATGTCTCTAATTATCTCCCTTAGATCGGTTTCCGTTTCCATTCCAAATCCACATGAAACGAAGCTACTGTGGTCATATGTCTTAATAGAAACAACTCATATCACCCTTATGTCGTACATTAATATTTTTTTTATGGTCTATTCACACTAGATAATGTAGTTCATAATACTTTATGTCTGTAAAACAATAGCAAGACCGGATGGTTGTATATTTTATCATAGATCTGCTCACCTCTAACTAAACTGCATTATTTCGAAAATTTGGCCTTCAAATAATCAACTTTAAATTTTATTTCTGTGTGTTTAAAATTTAATTTCTGTCGACATGCAGAAGTGAAATCTAGTTTTGAAAGTGAAAGTTTAATTCCAAAATCTTTTACTTGTGAAATATTTCTTCCTGTACAACCACGGTGGTCGGTAGTTTGTGTCCTTAATTCAAAATATTTCTATTAAAATTAGTCGTCCTTACACAACAACATGCTGTAGCTTTTATCTCTGTACTTGTTCTTAATTTTATACGGCATTTGTAAATCGATTACAGCTCCTGTCCAGTGCAAACAATACGTCGTAAATCAATGTAGTTATTAATGTTAATTAGTATAGTTAAAACATAAATTTATAAATGTTTTTGTCCAACGTGTACATATTGAACGTCCTTGACCCTGGAACAAACCGGAAGCGACTTTTATAAACAAAATACATTATTTTACATATGGGCTTACTAAGATTAATAAAACTGAGATAGTTATCTTTTTATAATACATTTTATATATGCATAAAACACCTTAGAATTTTTGTAGGCATTTGGAGATGCATGCATGTTTTCACGTTCAAATAATGCATTATGAGCCAACGAGAGTCTATGACTCAGATTAATTAAATTGATTTAATTACCGTTTTATAGTATATTTTACAAACAAAAAGTAATGCCATATTTGTACCCAGTGTATCCTTGTCTAAGGTGGTAGCGTGTAATTTAACGGGGACTTAGCTTCTACTTTCTAACTGCTCCAGCAGTCATGTACAAGGTCTGTCTTTGGTCCATTAAAAAATTATCAGAAACCTGTTGATGTTGTTGCTGTTGTTCTTGTTGGACTGCAGCAAGAAGTGTGTGAATCTGAGACGAGAATATGTTGAATAATATGATTAACTGATCCTCCTGTATTTTCTTTTAGCCAAAATCAGGAACTTTTCAGCATCCCCTCATAGACTACTCCACTTTTCAGGATGGCATTTGATCCTATGTCCTTTTAACTGGGGGTACTTGAAAATTTTAATTTCCAAAGGTGGCAATCCTATTAAGACAATAATAATAATAATGAAATTCTTGTATACAGTGCTCAGGTGCACTACAACTCATCAGAGAAAGTAACCAAAATTGCATGAAGAGTTCATAGAATATGCACAGGAAGAGAACAGGGAATAAGTCTTCAAAAAAGAAAAAAAAAAAAAAGAAAAGAAACAGTACTTAATATGAAAAGAGGGAAGAAAGCAGCCTGCAGAGGATTGCAGTTACCATCAGGTGAGACCATGGGTGAACCCAATGGGCACATAAAAAGCACCATCTGAACGTGGCTGATGCCAGTGCCCTCTGACTAGCTCCCATGTCAGTGGCATGTAAAAGGCACTATCCAAACGTGATTGATGCCAGGTCTATTTGAAAACTCAGGACAACTGCATGGAAATCAGATGTATTATTGGCAAATTTCAGGAAGCTTAAAAGTTTTGAAAGATTTAGTGCCTCGACAGCTAACGATTAAATTAAATTAAATTAATGGAGAAGAATGTTCTGAAAGCATAATTAGCTGGCACTCCATCAGTTATGACAATAAGGGTTCCAGTTGATCCAATCAACAGACAAGCCTGCTCGTGAAATTAATGTGCATGTGACTGAGCACTCCACAGACATGTGTACCCTTAATGTATTCCTCAGATAGATTTAGCATGACAAAGGCTGGTCCTTTGAAATACAGGTACTACTCATTTTTGCCAGCTGAGTGGACTGGAGCAATGTGAAATAGTGTCTTGCTCAAGGACACAACGCAAAGCTGGGAATTAAACTCAGGACCTCACAATTGTGAGCGAAATACCCTAACCACTAAGCTACGTGCCTTCACTCTGAAAGCATGGCGGCCAGGAAAAAGTTCAGTGAGTTAAGAGGAAAAACATGATACAGAGTATCTTGCTTAAGGATACAATGTGATGCCTGGTCCAAGATACAAACCTCTGACCTTAACATGAACCCGACACCATAATTACCTTGACTGAGGGGACAGGACCATAGATACATTTAAAAGGTCTTTAAAATATTTATTAGAAAATGTATTTTGTTTTTGTTATTTCAAGAAATTTCTATATAAGTGGGTAACGAGAGTCAATAGATAGACTCAGTGAAGCATCAAACAAAGCATTCTGTGATATTTGTTTTGGTTGTCTGGGCTCCCAAAAAGATCAACTTTGCCTTTCGTCCCTTTATTTATTGACTCCCAGTTTGGTGTGATAAAGGGACAGTCCAAGATGAGGGGGTTTGATGGTGAAATTGTTAGAAAGAAAATGTTCAACCCCTGAGTTCAAAGACAAATCTGAATATACTTATTTAGAAAGTGCTTTAACAAATCCCTGACTATTTCTTTAGCTTATCCCCCCCCCCGCCCCATGCCAGTGTGGGAGCAGACAAAAGAGAGAGGAGAGTCTGAAGAGGTGTAAAACAATGAATACAACAGAAATAGAATATGTCTGTCTTCTAATTTCATTAAGTTCCCTCGCACTTAACTGGTACTTTAATCTTTTCTTTTTTTTTTTTTTTGTGATTCATGTGCTAGAGATGAATTAATTAATCATCAGATATTGGAGATGCTGGTGCAGTTGGTCATTTACCTGTTTGATTGATTATAGTCACCATTCTTCCCTGTTTTTGGTTTTGTGCCATTATAGAAAAACACCAAACAAATAAATAATCGATTTATTTCTTTAATTATTAATTAAGAGCACAAAATAAATCCATTCTGTCATTACTATTTTTATAATTATGGTTTCAACTAATTGGGGCCACAGAACTTTCCTTGGTAAAGAGAGTTACAGTCAAATGAATTAATGCAGTAAATTACTGGTATTTATCAACACATCAGTTGAACCAGTCAGGCATGGAACACAATTTAGTTGTTACCCCTTATGTTGAAAGTTCAAACTTCACCAAAGTAAACTTTGCCTCTTCCTGGAAAGGACTCCCTAAAATGGGGTTGATTAAATATTCCTATAAAACACTCTAGATATGAAGGGAATTATAACAGAGTTCAAAGACAGAAGGCCCAAGATGGGTTGAAATACAAAATTTGATTGAAAAACATTTTACTCAACAAACTTGATTATATTTTTTACCTTTTTTTTTGTTTGTTTTACATAGAAATATTCCAGGATACTTAATTAGATAGATGAAAAATAAAGGAAAAGCAAGAAAAATAAATTAATATTGGAATAAAATTAATGACCACAATAATGTGTGAGTGCCTCTGTGTGTGTGTGTGCCTCTGTGTGAGTGAGTGAGTGTGTGCGTGCATGCGTGCATGTGTGTGTGTGTGTTGTATTTCTGAGTTATCAGCAGCCATTGGTTTGAATTCATTAACAGCATACATCTGGTGAAAACAATATGCTGAATCAGTTTTCCAAGTGACTGATAATGCAGGATATTACTGTATATACTGTTTTGCATAGTGGCAAAGTTGGTAATTCCAAATTCCAGTTGTGTAAGGAAAGGATGCTTCTTGTGATGATATCAGGGAAGTCACTTCTTTGGTTTTAGAGTCTTCAGATAAAACAGAACAAGAATGTGGAGTATAAAACAAAGCAACAATAATGTTAATAATAATATTGATAATAATAATAATAGATACAGTAGCTTTCATGGCTTCTGATCTTAATTGACTGGAAGTGTTATCATGTATAATAATAATAATAATAGTGATGATTTCTTTTGTTGGCTACAAGATCGCAGGACGTGGAAGACAATATCAAAGGAAGGGATACAATGCACAAAAATAAGAGGGATTTACATCAATCAAGAGAAAGACACTACAACATTAAAGGATTTTAACAAAAAGATTTGTAAATAGAAATTAGAAAAATAAATAATTTATAAATAGAGACCCCAATAGCAAAGTAGTCCACTTAAAGTGATTTGGGATTAAAACCCACACAAAAAAAGTCTCATATTACTCTGCCATTCCCAAGGCATGGGAAATGTTACCTTACAGTTTCTTTCCTCCAATTTGGAAAAGCATAATCAGAGTAGATACATTCAGCCACACCAGTCTTGTCACTCTCACCCACCGAACACATCAGAAGACAGCACCTCTTTCTCTACCCTCACTTCCTTCTTTAAATGATATTTGAAGAAATTGGTGAGAGCTTGGCTTCTCTTCAGTGTCTGTCTTCAAATCTTTCAGGCAAGTCCACCACGCAGCCACTAAGCAGAGACAGATTTGCCTCCCTTCTCTACTAAAAGCCATTTTCTTCACTATACACTCAGCAGAAAATTGGATTCATCTCACACAAGATAGCAGCTGCTCAGGCCATTCCACTGATAGTGTTGTGGGAGGAGACTAGCCAATTACATTAACCTCAGTGCACAACTGGTACTTATTTTATCTACCCCAGAAAGGAAAAATTTGACTTTGGTAAAATTTGAACTCAGATATGAGAGCCAGAAGAAATGCCACTAAGCATTTTGTCCAGCATGCTAATGATTCTACCATCTCACTGCAGTTATTATAATAATAATAATAATATTAATATTAATAATAATGATAATAATAATAATAATAATAATAATAATAATAATAATAATAATCTTTTCTACTATAGGCACAAGGCCAGAAATTTGGGGGAAAGGGATAGTCGTATATATCGACCCCAGTGACCAACTGCTACTTATTTCATCAACCCTGAAAGGATGATAGGCAAAGTCAACCTCGGCAGAATTTGAACTTAGAACATAAGGATGGAAGAAATGCTGCTAAGCATTTCTCTTTGTGTGCTAACGATTCTGCCGGCTTGTCGCCTTAATAATAATAATAATAATAATAATAATAATAATAACAATAATAATAGTGCCTGCAGATGTTTTGTATTGCTGACAACATCACAAATAGCATGAAAGAGTGGAAAACCGCATTGTACTCAAGTAATGTATTCCTTGGAGAAGTTGGAATCTTCCAAGGAGACTCGTTTTCTCCCTTACTTTTTGTAATTGCACTTATATTCATAGCAATGACACTTATGGAAGTTAAGATGGGCTACCGATGTGGGAAGAAAGGCCCATCATTGAACCATCTTCTGTTCATGCATAACCTGAAATTGTTTGGGAAATCTGAAGAACAGATAGATTCCTTAACCAAAACAGTCCAGAAGTGTGGTAGGGACATTGGTATGGAATTTGGGATTACCAAATACTCAGTACTTAATATGAAAAGAGGGAAGAAAGCAGGCTGCAGAGGATTGTGGTTACCATCAGGAGAGACCATGGGTGAACCCGATAGGCACATAAAAAGCACCATCTGAATGTGGCTGATGCCAGTGCCCTCTGACTAGCTCCCACGCTGGTGGCACATAAAAGGCACTATCCGAATGTGATTGATGCCAGGCCCACCTGACTGGCTCCTGTGTCGGTGGCATGTAAAAAGCACCTACTACACTTTCGGAGTGGTTGGCATTAGGAAGGGCATCCAGCTGTAGAAACTCTACCAGATCACACTGGAACCTAGTGCAGCCACTGGCTTTCCAGACCTCAGTCAAGCTGTCCAACTCATGCCAGCATGGAAAACAGACGTTAAATGATGATGATGATGGTGGAGGATGCTTTGAAAGTATTGTTTCTAGAATAAGAATAGTGTTGAGGAAGTTCAGAGAGTTATTACCTCTGTTGGCAAACCTCAGAGTGAAAGGTAGACTGCATGATGCTTGTGTGCAAACAGCTATACTCCATGGTAGTGAGACACGGGCTCTGAATGCAGCAGACATGCATAGACTGGAGAAAAATGAAGGTAGTATGCTCCGTTGGATGTGCAACATCAGTGCACATGCACATCAAAGTGCAAATGTATTGAGAGAAAAGTTGGGCATAAGAAAAATCAAATGTAGGATGCAAGAGAGAAGACTATGTTAGTTTGGACATGTGATGCGTATGAATGAGGACAGCTGCATAAAGAAGTACCAGTCACTGAAAGTGGATGGTACCCTCAGAAGATGGAAACCTAAGAAGATGTGGGATGAAGTGGTAAGGACCAATCTCAGGATATTGGGCCTCACAGAGGAAATGATAATGGACTGGAGACCCACCCACAACAGCAAAACTGAGTTCTAGAAGTGCTATGTCCCACACACACTTAACAAGAAAACTTCTCACACACCCTACCACAACAAATCAAACTACATCGCTTCCCTTCATTTCCTCTTCATGCACTATGTTTACCTCCCACTCCCTAATTCTGTCCTCTTGGCCATCTCACTGTATCATTGCTCTCTGCTAGCCCCAGGCCTGTGTGTTCCACCCGCATGTAACAAAAAAACTGTTCACACACCCTACCCCAACAAACTAATCTACATCTCTTCCTCACATTTCCTCCTTCAAACACTATGCCTGCCTCTTACTCCCCAATCCTGTTCTCAGGGCTCTGTTTCTCTGTATCATTCCTATTTGGTAACCACCCCCTGTATATATACCCAGGTTTTTGCCACTCACTTCCGCCCCACTTCACACTCTCTAATCATGTTTCTTTCGCAATATCTTGTCACTTATATTATGACCTTTGAACTTCAAGGGTATGCCCTGGCACTTGCCACCATCTGTATCTCACTCTTCCTTTACACAACTATCCCATTTATATTCTGATCCCTGTTCTTTTTGAGTATGACTGGCACTTTGCCACCATCTCTATCCTGCTGTCTCGCACACTCTCTCTCCTTCTCCTTCACTTCTCTCAGGTTGGGTAACCATGTATCTCCTTTGTGGCAGCACACCTGTTTCTGTCTTCATTTCTGATCTCTCTCTCGCTCTCTCTCTCCAGCTGGGTAACCTTCTAACTCTTCTACAACAAGACATCTGTTTCTGTCTCTTTGTCTCATTATAATCTTTCATCTGACACAAGATCGCCTCCTCCCCTCTCAAAAGATTTTTTTGTCTTGCAAGGTACTTAAAAAGCATCCAGTTCACACTATAAAGTGGTTGGCATTTGGAAGGGCATCCAGGTGTAAAAACCTTGCCAAAACTGACCTTGCCTGTGCTTGTGCCACATAAAAAGCACTGAATCCACTCTGCTGAGTGGTTGGTGTTAGGAAGGGCATCCAGCTGTAAAAATCTTGCCAAAACAGTTACAAAAGTCTGGTGCAGGCTTCTGTCAAACTGTTCCACCCATGCCAGTATGGAAGGCAGACATTAATCGATGATGATGATGATTATAATATATATATATATATATATATTTATTTATCAATATATATCATCATTATCATCATCATTTAGTGTCCATTATTCATGCTGGCATGAGTTGGATGGTTTGACCAGGGCATGGTTTCTATGCCTGGATGGCCTTCCTAATGCCAACCAATCCTTGAGTGTAATGGGTGCCAGTTGCATGACACCAGTATCTGCCACAACTATGATTTCACTTTGTTTGATGGGTCTTCTTCTCAAGCACAGCATATTGCCAAAGGTCTTGGTCATTAGTTATTGCCTCCGTGAGGTCCAAAGCTCAAATAGTTATGCAAGGCATGGCTGCATGGAAAGAAGTTTGCTACCCAACCATATGGTTCTGGGTTCAGTCCCACTGCTGTGTTGCACCTTAAGCAAGTCTTTTCTACTATAGTCCCAGGCCAACCAAAGCCTTGTGAGTAGATTTGGTAGATGGAAACTGAAAGAACTCATCATATGTTTGTGTGTGTGTGTGTGGGGGGGGGGGGGGTATGTATGTATATATGTATGTGTGTATATAAAAATAGGCATTTATATATATCTGTGTGTATGTGCATCTTTGTGTTTATCACCCATCATCACTTGACAACCAGTGTTGGTTTGTTTACTTCCCTGTAGCTTAACAGTCTGTTGTAAGAGACTGATAGAATAAGTAACAAGCTCTAAAAAAAGAAAAGTACTGAGATTGAATTGTTCAACTAAATTAAACCTTCAGGGTGGGGCTGTGATATGGACACAGTCCACTGACTGAAACATGTAAAAGATAAAAGAGATGTGTGTTTGTGTATGTGTGTGTGTGTGCATGTGTGTGTACATATATACAAAATACAGGAGGATCAGTCAATTATGATTTTATTCACCATATTCCTCTCTCAGATTCACAAACTCATTGCAGCAGTCCTGCAGTTTCTCAACGTAAAAGAACTTAAAGCCAGGAACTTTTCAGCACCCCCTCGTATGTATGACCCATCCTCAACAACAGAAGCGTTAAGGCCATGTCCCCTGGTGAAAGAGGATTGTCCTACAAGAGTCCTGTGTTGATGCCATGTAAAAAACATTTGTGCTGGTGCCATGCAATTAGCACTTGTGCCAGTGCCACATAACTGCACTCATGCCCATGCCACATTAAGAGTACCTAGTACACACTTTGAAGTGGTTGGCATTAGGAAGGGTATTTAGCAGTAGAGACCAAACAAGATGAAACTGGATCCTGGTGCAGCTTGTCAGCCCTGGTCAAACCATCCAACCCATGCCAGCATGGCAAAACGGATGTTAAAGGACGATGATGATGATGATGATGAATACACACACCTATATAATCATAAACATATACGTGGGTGTGTATGTGTATGTGAGTGTGTGTGTGTGAGAGAGAGAGAGAGAGTGTACGTGTGTATTTTTAGAAACTGGGGTGTGACAGAGAGTGTGAAAGAAGAAGTGTGATTTCTTGAAATTTGTAGCAATGTTACAAAAACATTCAGTTGAAGAATGTGAGTGGAAGAAGAGGAAGAATGTGGAGGGAGGGAAGGAGGAGAAGGAGGAGAAGGAGGAAGAGGAGGAGGAGAAGGAGGAAGAGGAGGAGGAGGAAGAGGAGGAGGACGACGACGACGACGACGACGATGACAACAACAATAGGTTGTTTTCCGTTTGTGTGGAATGCAGTATAACAAACAAATTTCCTGAAAATTCTATCTTTTTCCAAGAGACAGACTGAGCCAGAAACACTGTTATATTTGTAGTAAATGGGTGACAAAGAGGTGGGGGGGGGGGGGAATAAAAGTCAAAGAAATTATCAAATCAAAATGGTGGAAGGGTTTTAAAAAATTAAAACAAAAACCAAAAAAAAAGTGAAAAGAAATAAAGGAAAGGGTAAAAATTTACCCATGTTAATGTTTAAATACATATAACAAATACTATACGAGAGGGTGCTGAAAAGTTCTTGGCTCTGGATTAAAAAAAAATACAGGAGGTTCAGTTAATTATGATTTTATTCAACATATTCCCATCCCAGATTCACATACTTATTACAGTGGTCCTTCAGTATTTCTAAGCCCTATAAAAAGAACTTGAAAGGTTGGGCTTCCAGCCAGGCCTCTGTCGCAGCAATTACTTCCAAATTGGAGTGAAATTTCATTCCTTTGAGATATTTCTTCAGTTGTGGAAAGAAGTAACAGTCAGAGGATATCCAGAGGTAATGCAGTACGATCGTTTCATGCAACTCCATTTAATTGAACAATGCAACCATTACATCAATTTCAATGCAGAGTAATCCTCAGCTGCACAAAGACATAGAATTTAATTAAATTAAAACAGATGAACACATTAGTATTATTATACCTAAAATCTCTAAGAAGTTAAGGAGTTAGACAAAGAACAGTTGAAGGAATCCGGGGTAGAGGTAGACCCAAGAAGACATGAGATGAAGTGGTCAAGCATGACCTTTGAACGTTGGGCCTCACAGAGGCAATAAAGAAAGACTGAGACCTCTGGAGATATGCTGTGGCTGCGAAGACCCGGAAAATAAAGTGAGTTCATGGCTGTATCCTACACCAGTTTCGCATAACCAGCCGCAGCCCATTCAAAAGTACCTTGGATCGTAGGGCAACTTGCTGTGCGACCTATTGAGTCAAGTACATCAACATCAAAATGAAAATCAAATGGAAATTGTAGTTGTAATACCCATGCCAGTGGCACGTAAAAAACACCATCCGAATGTGGCCGATGCCAGCGCTGCCTTGACTGGCTTCCGTGCTGGTAGCACGTAAAAAACACCAACTGATCTTGGATGTTGCCAGCCTTCTCTGGCCCCTGTGCCAGTGGCACGTAAAAAGCACCCACTGTATTCATGGAGTGATTGGTGTTAGGAAGGGCATCCAGCTGTAAAAACACTGTCAGATCAGACTGGATCCTGGTGTAGTCTCCTGGCTTCCCAGACCCCGATCGAACCATCCAACCCATGCTAGCATGGAAAACGGACGTTAAACGATGATGGTGATGATGAGTACTAGTCTTCAGTTATCTGAAACAGTTGTAAACTGCGTGACAAAGATTGTTCTTATAGCCAACTTTAGATCTGTTAGAAATAGTAACTATATCTCCTACAATCTCACGTTAACATCTTTTAAAAGGACACTCAAACAGCTCCCATAGCTTAGAGTTGATTTGAGACTAAACACTAACAACAACTCAACGAAGGAAGGTTGTCAGTGTAATCTTAGTCTTCTGTTATATTTTCATTCATATTTTGGAATAAAAATTGATGCTTCTTTACCTTTTGAATGTAAAAGTAGTTACCTTGTCAAAAGCAAGTGTTTTCCAGGTGAAAAAAACGAAGGTGTTCTTGGAAGGAGTCTTTTTATGAGTAATTTTAATTTTAATGTTTGCCATCTAATATGTCAAACAATACATGAGACTTGATGTACAGGAGATTGTTTTATAAGACGTGATGACTGACAAGGAATTTTTTTCATTCGATAAAAATGACAATTTCTTGTGACAAACTCTGTTGAATATCTACTTGCGTGATAGAGTTTTTCTTTGAGCTTTGTAGTTTCATTACAACCAGAACGAAGTGAAATGTTATGAAAAGACCATAACTTTGTTGTAAAATTTTCTTCTGCAGTTGCTATTAATCATTGGCAACCAAATATACTTGATTGGTCAACGATTATGTCCCGTTGACCTTAATTAGAAATGTAATTAAAATATATTAATGTAATTAAAATATATAGAGAATCTAATTTCAATAATGACAATGACACATTGGTTGTTTCATAGCCATGGTTCTCAAACTGACAAATACTAAGACATCCACAACAATATTACTGAGATCTTTTGCCCCCCCCCCCTTTTAATAAAAGAGATCATAAAATAGACTTCAGATTCATACAATTCTTTATTTTACGGGACAATTTAAAAAACCATTATGACTTTTTTTAAACATGGCAATTTGTCTGCCTCTTACTTCAGTTCCCGTAGCGCCTCCACCACACTTAAGACAGGTACGTTATTTTATAGGCCCCGGAAGGATGAAAGATGTTGGCGGGGTTTGAACTCTGAGCATAAAAAAAAAGTGCCATCGTAATTACATGCAGCAAGGGTAGTGAGACATCCTGTAAATATAGCAGCCCTAACACCTAGAAAAGTGGGGATGACAAATTGGAGAATATAGCCCTAGACACGAAATGTCCCAGTAAAGTGGCGTGATGGTCATGGGTGGGATTCTTTTGATTATAAGACAGGCCTGGGGTTAAATAACCTCCATCGAAGACTGTTACATCGGATTCACTTGGTCCCTAATTCAAACATTTCCCCGCTAATTCTCCCCACCCGGGGCCTTCTTTTAAAATGTGATTGGGTCTAGTGGGATAAAAACAGCAGTTTTTTTGGTTTTGCCGCCAGAATCTGATGAAAACATGAAGAAAGATGCTAGGTTTGTCTGAGTGTATTCTGTAATAGGTCGATATTAAACACATCCTCACAATTATTGATCAGTTGTGCTAATATTATTATTATTATAAGCTATTATCATCATCATCCTCTACAAAAGTGTAGAGACATGCTGACAGCTGGAAATGTTGATAGTAAAAAGAGAAAAAAGTGGAACAAGATAAGGAATAAAGGAGGAGCAGGAAGGTAAGACGGCGGTGGACGGAAAGCAAATGGAAAGAAACTGAGAAATAATTTCGTTTTCATTTTTTAGCAGAAACTTCTGGATTAGTTGGCCTTTAATCATAGGTTTGCTGGGATGTGTGTGTGTTTGTGTTTGTGTGAGTGAATGAGAGAAAGAGAGATAGATAGATAGAGATGTGTGTGTATCGTGTAAGGGGGAGAGAATGAAATGTATATTAGTAATGAGAGAGGAAAAGAAAGGAGAAAAGGTAATAGAGATAGATTGAAGAGACAGTAGTAAATCCATAGACTGATAGAGAGAATCAGAGGAAGTAGAAAAAGTGTTGGAAGAAGGAAGGGAAAACACAGAAAGGGAGAGATTTTCACCTGAGAAAGAAAGAAAGAGGAGGAAGAAAGAAACAGAGAAGGCAGGAAGGGGAGAACGTGTGTGTGTGTGTGTGTGTGAGAAAGAAAGAGTAACAAGGAGGCGGGAGAGAGAAAGAGAGAGCGAGAGAGAAAATTAAACGTTGTGTTGTAACAGAGTGAAGTTGGCAGCGAAACAGAGTAGGAGTAAAGTGTAGTACTCCAATAGTAATTTAATTGACTTTAACACATTAACAACAACAGTAATAACTGCTATATTAATAACAACAACAACGACTGCAATCACAACTACATTAATAATAATAACACAACAATAACAGTCATAATAGCAACTTTTACCACTTGACAGCCAGGGTGGAGGCGGTGATAGTGGTCTTTTATATATACCCGATTTTGGCCAAGTCTTCTTCCTAATATTGGCAGGTACCCCGTGGATTTATTTCATCACAACATATAAACTTATATCAAAACAGCCATCATTAACGGCATCATCATTACAGTATAACCGAGTATATATATATATATATGTCTGCAAGAAGAAATCTGAGAGGATCAACAGAAACAGGAGATAATTTCCAAAGAAGAAGAATGGTTTTGGTGCCGAAATACTATTCTATCTCTGCTGCCATATTTTGATATATGTAAAAAAAAAAAAAAACCCAAACAAACAAGGATTTATTCTGGGGAAACAAAAAACAAAATCTACCACCTAAACACAAAATTGTATATATATATATATATATATACACACACATTCATAATATATATTGTTTATGTAATATAGTTCTGTGTTTAGAACTTACACCTTATATATACACATGTATGTAAATTTGTCTATGTAATATCTATCTATCTATCTACACTAACATATCTGTCTGTCTATCTATCTATCTACACTAACATATCTGTGGATCGGTCTATATAACATAAAGACACGTATTGTATATTTGTGTATATATGATTCAGTGTATATAAATACATATTGTAAATTCTATAACATATATACACACGTTTGTAAATATGTTCATATGAAATATTTACAATCATGTATGTAGACTTGTATATTATATAATACACAGTATAAATGTACAGATATGTAAATTTATCTCATACACACACATTTATGTAAATTTGTCAACATACAGCATGCATATACAATATATATATACTGGTGATTTCTGAAAGTGTGTGTATATATATATATATATATATATATATATATATTTTATATATAAAAAAAATTAAACAGCAAAAAAAAAAAAAGACCCATGAAGAAGCTAATTTCTTGCAAAATGATGGATAACCTGGGATAAAGAGATAATTACCAATTCGAAGAATTATATAAGCTAAAGGATTCTTATTTTATTTAACAAAAGACTGGATTTATGAAGGACAAATTACCAAAACAAGACTTAATCACTATTGTTGCTATTTACTGCTGCAATTAACGCCACTACAATTATTATTATATTCCGACTGTGGTAGTGGTTTATATAAACAAGGAAAGTGTGTATATATATATTATATATACAATAAAACGTTGACCACTGTGGAAAGACAACAGCATTAACAGCAAGAACAGGCCGTGTATGAGTGCATAGAATAGTCGAGATAAAAAGAGTATAGAAGGGACATTATATATATATTTATTATAAATAGACAATTGGTGATTATGTGTGATTATAGATGTGTAGAGAGAGAGTGTGTCATGTAGTGTGAGTGAAGGATATATATATATAGAGAGAGAGAGAGAGAGAAAGAGAGAGAGAGAGAGGGTACAAATAGACTTCTAGTGACGCGACAGAAATATATAGAGAGGGGGAGCAGTAAGATATATACATATATAAAGAGAGGAGGAGTGAGAGGATAAGCGTAATATAAAAAAGAAATTGATAGACAGAAAAGCAGGCGCAACAAGACATTAAGTGACAGAGGTTAGGGTGGAGTGAAAGGAAGAGGCAGACTAGTGGACAAAGATAGATAGAGAGGACTAATGAGGTTTAATTAAACCAGTAGATAGAGATAAAAATAGAGAGAGAGGGAGGGAAGAGTCACTGCTAAAGGAGTGCAAGAGTGTTAGCGAGAGGAAGAGTTAGGACAGTCGATAGACAGGGAGAGTTTTAAGTGAGAGAGAGGCAACACAACCAGTGTCGATAGATATATAAATAGAAAGAGGGGAAGAGGCAATCGAGAAAGTGTGAGGCCAGTATCGATAAACAGAGATTGAGAGAGGGGAAGGAGTGATAGAGATACGGTAGAGAGGTGTGAGAGGCGCAGTAAGACCAGTGTCGATAGACAGATAGTGGGGAAGGAGTGATAGAAGCAGTCAGGCCAGTGTAAATAGACAGATTAAAAGAGGGGAAGGAGTGACAAAGATAAGATAGAGAGGTGTGAGTGAGAGGAGCAGAGAGGGCAGTGTCGATAGAGTAATTGATAGAGAGAGGGGAAGAAATAGTGATAGAGAAGGATAAGATAGAGAGGGCGTGAGTGAGAGGAGCAGTGAGGCCAGTGGAGAGACGACAACAAGATGGAGGCGGTAGCGAAATATGACTTTAAAGCTACAGCCAGCGATGAATTAAGTTTTTTAAAAGGAAGCATTCTCAAGGTAAATAAAAAAAACCAACCAGACAAGAAAAAAATCATTACACTCACCATGACAGAAAATAACAAACGAGCACCTTACATTTTGAAATGTTTTTTATGTTCATTTTTGTATGTTCGTGTTTAATTTAATTGATTATTTATTTAATTATTTTCCCATCTTTTTACCTGTTTACTTACTTTGTCTATCTATCCATCCATCCGTGTATCCATATATCTTCATAGCTACATATCAGTTTATTTAAGCATCTATACACAGACCCCTCTATTTACCCATTTATCTCTCTATGTATGTCTGTATTCATCTATATCTTTCTATTTACGTATCCATTTGTCTTTCTACCCTTCTGTCTACCCCTGTAGCTTCCAATCTGCTTTTATTTTGTTATTCGGACGTTTATTAAATAATATTTTTTTCCCTACAACCACACTTTTTCGACCCCATTGTTCCCCCTTACAGCTTCTCTGTCCACTGATATACGATTCTTTCCACAGATTTCATAAATCCCTTCTTTGACACCCCCCACTCTATAGTTATAAACCATGTCACAGCTATTTCAATCCTACCCTTTTCTCACTTATATTTAACCTCCCCACTTTAAATGTCCCTCTCTGTGAAACTCCCCACCTTTCTATCCGACATCATCTCCACCTGTAATTATAAATTTGTCTCTCTATAAACGTCCAGCCTTCATTAAACTTTGATTTCAAATCCTCCACTGTTACTCACCCACCCTTAATTGAACCATTATTTACCCTTAATTCGTCAGGGTGTGTATGATTACACAGTTTTCTTATGAGACGGTATACACACACACACACACACACACAATGATAAAGTTATACATTGTCTTTCATCATATCAGTTATATTAATGGTTTCAAATTTTGACACAAAGCAAGCAATTTCGGGGCAGTGGGTAAGTTGATTACAACGATCCCCAGTATTCAACGGGTACTTATTTCGTCGATCTCCAAGAAATTTGAACTCGGAACGAAATAATAATAATAATAATAGAGTATGTTGTGTGTTAGGGTGTATAACTATGCGTAGGTATATATATATATATATATATATACATATATATTTATACACACACATAGTATATACTCTCGCATACATCTAAATACATGTGTGTTTATAATTGTAGGTATATATGTCTTATATTATACATGTATATATTCGGGTGTGTATGTGTGTATGTATACACACGCTCGTACACAAATTAAATAGTGGACGTAGTGTAGTTGTTTACATGTCCAATGTCTGATCAAAGATGTTGGTATTTAAAGCCGACCATTTTGAAACTTTGGGTACAATGGTTTAACAAAGTTGTTCAGAAATATCTTAACTCTGTAAACACTTTTAAGTGGGGCTTTTAACTTGGACAATGTAACACACACACATATATAGCAAGAGGCGAATGTATTTGATTCATTCCTTCGTTGATTTCTCTTTTTTTTTTAAACAAATTGATTATAGCCCTAAATAATTACTAGTTTATCTATCTATCTATCTATCTATCTATCTATCTATCTATCTATCTTATCTATCTATCTATATATGCGCGCGGGTTGTATGTATTACACACGTGTTATATAGTTAACTTCATATATAGTGGATGGATATATATATTCGAAATGTACAGTCGGTAAGACCCAGATATGCTCAGTGTAAAAAAAAAAAATGTTGTAGAACTCAAATGAATTTGAACTTAAACCCCGAATTCTTCATCCAGGGCAAGGCCCACAGTATCATTGCTCTAACGTTATTATATATATATATATTGGGTAGATATATATAATTATCATTATTATATGTGAATGTCCATACACACACGCATCCATCCATCCATCCACACTCGAGACGAAATAATATGTGTTGGTTGGTTGTCTACGGTTGGCGTCGTCATCTCTATGAATGTCCCTGGCCATCAAATCTGTCTTTAGCAACCGTTGGTGGCAGGGACAGACAGACAGACATGTTAGTTCTGCTCACTACATACACACTTTTTGTCACCTCTCTCTGTCTATATATATATGTGTGTGTGTGTATATATATATATGACTTGAGAGACGTGTGTGTGGCAATGACAGACATGTTGGTTCCTTTCACATCATTTTCGTCTGCGTATAATATAAATGTATGTATAGAGATACAGCGACGGGGTATATGAGATATATGTAGATGTGTTTTATTGGTAGGATATATATATATATAATGTGTGTGTGTGTGCACTGTGTGAAAGAATAAAGTGCAATTTGTTGATATGTGAATCAGTTCCATTGATGTATGGTGTGTGGTCCTTGTTATTGAATGTGGTGTAATGTGTGTGAAAAAAGCTATGATCGTTAAGAATTGTTTCCACTATCGTAATATGTGTCTGTACATATAAAGCTACCTATTATATATATATATATATATATATATATATATACATATATATATATATGTATGTATATATACACACACACACCCTGCTTTGTTCCATTTATGGCTACAGATTTTGGTTGAAGTCTTGAGATCCATGACGCATGTAAGATGACAAACAACTCACACAGTATTGTACACACACTATATATATATATATATATATATATATATATATATATATACACTCTTTATGAAAGCAATATCTAAACCTTATATGTTTGGGTTGCTTTCCTTTCAGAACATTTCTGTCTCGATGTTACGTGCCTGTATATATATATATATATATGTGTGTGTGTGTATGTGTATATGAAGTGCTGTTATATAATGTGGTGTATATCCACGATTGATACGACCACGTATGTGTGTGTGTGTGTGTGTGTTCGCTGTCTCCCTCCCCCACACAATGTCTATTAATGGTGGACATATATCTGTTAGCAACGTGTTGTCACTGAAATGACGTGTTGCAAATATTTCCATCTTAAACATTATCATCGTTATTATTGCTATATTATTATTATCATTATCATCATGGTCGGGTTGCACTTCGGATTTCTTTCCTCGAAAACATCGTCCTCAGTAGTTTACCTGTTGACATTCTCTTGATCTTATGAGGTGTGTGTGTTGACGCTGCTGTGGCCGGGTGGTTAAGTATTTTGCTTCGCAATTATGATGTTTCGATTTCATTACCTGGTGATGTTCGAGTGTGTGTCTGTTAAGGTAACTTCGGGTTGGTCCCAAACTTGAGAGTGAAATTGGGATCACGTAAAGTGCGGAAGCCCACCGTCTGTAACCTGTAATTCAACGGGGCAGCTTTATTACGTAAGCTCAAGTGTCTGTGGAATACTAAGTCACTTACACTGGAATTCACTGAATGAGACAGGCAGTTCACGAAACAACTAGAAAACTCATCTTCGAAACTAGTGGAAATCCATTTACTTCGTGTGTGTGTGTAGATATATACACACACGTGTTTACGTATATATATATAGGGTGCGTGTATGCGAGAAGCAAGGGTGATGAGAACCTAGTTTGTACCCGAGTTACATATGTGAAAGCATGGGTTCGGACCTGTGGCGAGGTAATTGTTTCTGGTTCAGGATACTTGAGAACGCTTTCGGCTGAGTGCAATGGTTGTAGTAGTCGAGTGGTGCAATATCCAGGGGGAAGATTCGTCTCATCGCCGCTCGTATATTTGTGATGATCGAGAATTTCAGTCGTGACCATCTCGTCTTAAGTTTGGTTCCTATTTCTTGCTTGCCCGAATGATCACGTAGTCCCACGTTGCTTGTTATGTATAACCACCGACTAAGTACAAGTCTCACGTGTTCAAACTTGCGGCAGTCTAGTATTTGTGTCATTCTGGGAGCGGGACAAGTCTTAACTACTCTGTTGTCTCCTGTTGCCAACAGGATGTGCTCAAGAAAAAGAAAGTTGCCAAGTGTTTCTAGGCAAACACTATTCAACGTTACTTTCCCTGCAGGTGTTTAATGCAACAGCATCCTGCTGCAAATATCTAGCCAAATCACGGGGAGATACCAGGCGTCAGACATACATAACTCTGTAGGAGTCACCCTGACATAGCCACACACACACACACACACACACACATTTTTATGAATATATTAAACAAATTTAAATACATTAAAGATGAATTATCGAGATCTCTGATTTGTAGTGTCTTATTCGTAACCTGGTGTTGTGTGTGTGTGTACATCTATGCATGCTCACCACACTTCCGTAGTGTGTGTGTGTGTGTGTGTGTGTCATCACCATTTAACGTCCGTTGTCCATGCTGGCATGGGTTGGACGCATGTGTGTGTGTGTGTGCAGGCATATTTGTGCGTATATATGCATGTGTGTGTATATATATATATATATATATATAGGCATACATGTGTGTAGTTTGTGTATATAGGCATGTGTGTGTACATACATATATATGTATATGCATATGGTTGTGTAGTGTGCATGCATATGTGTGTATGTATGCATGTGTACACACACACACTCCTATGTAGAGTACAAATCTTTCATGGAAACTCATGCAACATTATCTTATCTCACAATCTGATCCAATCAGTACAAATAACTTACAACTTTCAGCTGTCACCTGTGTATGCTTCAAACCATGCAGATCTGTAGCAGGACTGAGTTGTCATCTGAGAGGTCATAGATAGAATGTCAGAAATGCCATTGATAATGAGGAAACTCAGAGAGAGAGAGAAAGAGAGTAATCATCTGTGAAGATGGAGCTATCACCATATATATACATATAGATATATATATATGAATATTTTTCAGTTATAGTGAAAATGTTATTGTACTAAGTGAACACAATAAAAGCAGGGGGAAAAAATTAGATTTAGAACAATAATATAATAAGATCTAAATATGTTGAGATAAATCACAGTTGAACATAAAACCAAGCTGCATACTGGAATATGTATAGTATGTATTAGTGTATGTGTGTACATATAATATATATATATGTGTTTTTGTGTGTGTATATATATATATATACTGGCACTTGTACCCGCAGCATGTGTAAGGACTTTCGAGCGAGATCGTTGCCAGTGCCCCTGGACTGGCTCTTGTGCAGGTGGCACATAAAATACACCATTTTGAGCATGGCCGTTGCCAGTACCGCCTGACTGGCCTTCGTGCCGGTGGCACGTAAAAGCACCCACTACACTCTCTGAGTGGTTGGCGTTAGGAAGGGCATCCAGCTGTAGAAACTCTGCCAAATCAGATTGGAGCCTGGTGTAGCCATCTGGTTTCACCAGTCCTCAGTCAAATCGTCCAACCCATGCTAGCATGGAAAGCGGACGTTAAATGACAATGATGATGATGATATACATATGCATATGTGTGTATACATGTTAGTATGTACACACACTTTTATATATAGAATACAACTCTTTCATGGAAACTTATGCAATATTAAAGCAAATTTGGGGAGGCCTTAAACCACCTGATGGAGAAGTCTCAAAGTCTGTTATCCATTTGTCATTAGCAGTGATGCAAAAATTTGGTATTGTATAAATTGTACTATACAGTGTATACTATAAGTTGTATATGTGATTGCATTTTTATCATTTAGTCATTCATGAGAAGGCTAGAGATACATGATGCTTCCTTCGTCAACAAAACAGCCATCTGAATATGTTGCTTTTTTTATATACTGTTACATGACAACTGATGATATCTGGAAATAGTTGAAATATCAACAACAAAAATCTGTTCGATTTTCTTTAAGACTGAACAATCTTGATTGAGTCAGTGAAATCATGAACAGAAATAAACCTTTAGTAACTCTTGGAATAACTATTTCACATCTATACTGAAAATATTTCGTTTGTGCAAAATGTTAAGCAAATGAGCTCAGTAAAAGTGAAACAAATCAGGTTCCAAGGAATCTGTTATATAAAGCACAAAGAATCACTTGGTCAGTGGGTCAAGCAAGAAGTCGGTCAAATGTATTTGTGTTCTTAATGTTTCCGACTGTTTCTCTCTATCACTAGTTTCTGTGGTCACAGATATATTCTTCATTAAATGGCTGCAGTCAAGATGAATAACACTTTGTTGTGCCAGGGATCTCTCTCCCCTGTTAAGCTTTGGTAGGTCTTTAGTTTCATGCTGCTAATAACATCAATGTTGTCAAGTGGTCTTTGTCCTCTATCAGGATACAGGATACAGTCGAGTGGTCTTTATCCTCCATTAGAGCACAGTCAAGTGGTTTTTGTCCTCTATTAAAGTGCAGAGGTTTGACATTCAGTACAATTGTGTAAGCAGTAACCAGTTCATATGACTCTCTTTGCAGTTACCCTGATGATGGGATCAAATGTCCATATACTCCTATGAATGCCCAACTGCTACAAACACAATCATGTCCAGGGCTTTATGCTTAAACCAGCATTTTTCAAATTCTTCTTCATATAAGAAGTACTGCAGACTGTTAAAATTCTAGATATGAGTATCTACATCAAATTTCGTCTTTATGGATAGCAATGGAGACTCTCAAAGAGAGAAGCATTCTGATGAGTTGTTGACAGTTTCTCAGTTATGTCAAAGTTATTTGGCTTCACAATTGACCTTTGAAAGACTTAAAGTGCTTTTGTAGTCTACCTCCAACGAACATAACACTGAAAACAGCTTCAAGTATCTGAAGAGTCCCATCTACAACAGAAGAGTGCTGGAAAAAGAAATCCTGTTGAAACATCTGCAACATTGGGACGTTGTCTCTTTCAGAAAACTGTAGGTCTGCAATGTTGTGGCACACTTGTACTTTGTATGAGACAGGGACACTGCATCATAGACAAATGGTTTGAGCAGTTTTTACAACTGCTCCCTATAATCCATCTTGTAAATTTGCTGGCAGGGATGTGTCTCTAACCTTATCATCCAAGACAGGGCCATCTCTACTGTATGAAAGTGATCTTCTAGACTCAATCCATTAATTTGGAGATACCATGTGATCTGTATCAACAAGTCTTAGGTTGCCATAACAGCTATTCTGCAACAAGTGGGAGCATGACAATCTACCAAGGGTCACTCAAAGAAGGGGTATAAAACCATCATAGAAACTTGAGAGATTATAGCTGTTGACTGTTAGAAGAGGTATTATGATGCTTCTGAACAGCAACTTTCAAGGTGAATGGTGGTGGTTGCAACACCTCAAGGCAAGCTATATAGCACAGACATTTGTCTGCTTCCATTCCATTAAGCTGTAGTCAGGGCCCCACTTCTGACTCTATATTTGCATACAAATGTTGACTATATATATATATATGTATGTATGTATGTATGTAAATGAGGGAACCGAAGTGGTACCACCATGCTGGAAATAGCAGTTGAAAGTGACTCTAAAAACTATATGCATTCATATAGCACGGGCAAAAAGATAAATGAACAAAGAAATTAGCAAAAAAATTAATGGTTAACTCCAGAGCGAAAATTTCTGGCTTAGTAATAAAGTACTTTGCCTTCATTAGTGGAAATACACCAATTTCTTTATACTAATTTCAATATTACAATATACTAATTTCTTTGTTCATTTATCTTTTTACTTGTGCTATATAGATAAATGATGTGGTTTTAGAGTCCATTTTGCCTGCTATTTCTGGCATTGTGGTTTTTTCCATGCTGGCTACTTGAAATGATTGTTATGTTAAATGATGGTCTTATCCTCTTATATATTTATTTGGTGTGAGTTGTTTAGCTTGTCTATGACTTTTAGATGTTTTAACATCTGGCACTTTGAGGGAGTCATCCCCACCATTCTAATTCGCAGCCTACTAGTAAACAAACACAGAGTATACATGGAGTATGTGTGGTTGATAATGTTTACAACACTAGTGCTGCTTCTAATTCATATTTGAATATATATATATAGATAGATATAGCAGAAGTGCTAAGGCCAGTCCACCTGGTGAAAAGGATTGGCCTACAAGAGTCTAAAGCACTTGAGCAGTGTCACATAAAAGCAGCCAGTACACTCTGTAAAGTGGTTGGTGTTAGGAAGGGCGTCCAGCTGTGGAAACCATGTAAAATCAGACTGGAGCCTCTCCAGCTTACCAGTTTTAGTTAAACTGTTCAGCCCATGCCAGCATGGACAACGAACGTTAAATTTATGATGATGATGTATAATATATATATATATATATATATATATATATAAATTTCCGTCCAGGCATCTGCTCCATAAGCTTCTATCAGAAGCAATTGTCATTATGCTTTCTGGTTGGATTTCCAAGCATGACCAACTGAGACTATGGATATTACCTAACTATCTCGTTCTGCTCTTCTGTCTCCTGGCCTGTTGGCTCAACTTGAAGAATCTGTCTTGCAGTTCTTTTCTGCAAGATTCTAATTACATGTCTGTAGTACTGGAGTAGTGGCTCAACCCATAGGCTCCCTGATCTCTGAGCTATTCACCCGGTCAAGTAATCTTATTCAAGAGAGCCTTTAGAGGAATTGCGATCGTACTGTTTCTGCCATTACCCAATATTCATGACTTTAGGTGAAGATAGGTATGAAAACCAAATTAAAGGTAGCTCTCTTTTATCTTTTATTTGTTTCAGTCATTTAGCTGCAACCATACTGGAGCATTGCCCAAATTGACCCCAGAACTTTTTTTTAAAAATCTGGTACTTATTCTATCAGTCTCTTTTGCTGAACTGTTAAGTTATGGTACATAAACACAGCAACACTGGTTGTCAAGTAGTGGTGGTAGACAGACACAAAGACACGCATAGATATGTACATATATATATATATATATATATATATATATATATATATATATATATATATATATGACAGGCTTCTTTCAGTTTCCATCTACCAAATCTACTCAAGGCTTTGGTTGGCCCATGGCTATAATAGATGACATCTGTCCATGCAGTGGGGTTGAACCCTGAACCATGTGGCTGGGAAGCAAGCTTCTTACCCCACAACCACATGTTTGACATTTTTACTTCCACCTTAGTGAAGGTGGAGGTGTTTTCAGTCGTGCTTGTTTGCTTGTTTGTCCATGGACATGAAATCTCAAGAACCACTGGATAGATCCGGATGAAACTTTCAGGGATGTTTGGCTTCATGACCGGCATGAACTGATAAGATTTTGGGATTGATCCAGTACCAGACAAGGATTCTGGATTATTTGTTATATTTACTTTACATGAAGTCTTACGATCTTACGTTGACTTTGAAGTCGTTCTCTAATTATCTCCCTTGAAAGCACGCTCATGGTTTCCATGTAAGTTATGGTGGCATTGCTGTTTCCAAAGTTTTATTTTTGTTGCTCTATTATTAATTTTACTCATGTCTCTATCTTAGTAGAAACTGATGGATAAAGAAATCAAACTACATAAACAAAAGGCAGCAAAACCGTTCAGAAATTAAATAACACTAACATTCAGTAATAATTAATTTATCCTCAACAATTTTTAGTTTTACCAATTTTGAATTTAAACGCTCCTGTTTAAAACCTCATACCCACTTGACAATTGCATTTATAGCTTTGCCTTGCAGGAAGTTTTACTTCTTGGACTTATATTTTTGTGTGCAACAATGTTGTTAACCCTCCGTTAACAGCACTGTATGCAGGTCCTTTCCGTTTTCTTTCACGCACAGATAAATTTTTCTCTATAGACCTTAATGGTCAGAAAGACACTATATCAGTGGATAGACTGAAAAAGGCCTTCATAGAGAAAACTGTCTCTGTTCCCACTGCAGATGACACACGTACAGCATTACAAACATGGCCCGCATACCCACCTTCACATTCCATGACTACCATTGGGATTGATCAGGTACTGGACAAGGATTCTGGATTATTTTACCATTTTTTTTACTTAATTTTTGAGAGCAGTCTGGTTCATTTTTAGTATTTTCATTTAAAAAATCATCTATCCAGCTAATTGTTGAGAGGACATTAGTATTGCCATGGCAGAGGTGGGATTAGGCAAGTGATGTAGACACCAGATGAGACCCCAATAAGAGTTAAAAATTGATTAAAACTTTTCACAATTTTTATTCCAATTTACAGAGAAATTGGTAAAATTGAGATGTTTGTATGCCTACCACATAAGTTTACTTATATACATTTATGTATGTGTGTGTATATATATGTGCACACATACACACTGAGGTGAGCACACAAGTGCAAAACAAGGTGGAAAATATAGTACTCAAATATAGTTTATATTAAAGCTGCAAAATTATCACAACTGTTACTCAGTTTCATGTTCTTGTTTGTCAGACAGTTATAATGTGAGTTTTCATCACAACTATTCTATGAATGCAAATGTGAAACTCTGAGTAATAGTTCTGTAATAATTTTGCAGCTTTATATATATAATATCTACATAGAACCCCACCTCCCCTTAGATCTGTTACTGTTGATACAATGGACCATCCAGGGTTTACTGCTGCAGAATGGAGGGCAACACCAATACATGGATGGTTCTGATTTCATCTGGGAAAACATGAGATGGAGTACTTTGCTTAAGGATACAATGTATCATCTGGCCTAGAATTTGTGTGCCCATGGCTGAGAAGATTGAAAATAGAGGACATCAGACGATTAATAAATTGAGTTGGAACCAATAATAATTTACATATATGAATCAAGTCAAGGGAGGACAGTGACAATGAACAGACAATAATGAGAGAAGGAAAGAACACATTTTACATAACCAGGGAAATCTCTTTTATCACTGCCTGTCTGATTTTATATATATCATACACACATACACGCTCACACACATAAAGGGTGTGGACAGGATTCGTTTGCATGATGGCTGTCTCATGGAAAAATAGTGTTTTTATTTTCTGAGATATATTCATTAAATTTGGGTCAGTTTATCTTCATGACATGTCCTGTTGATCTCACTCAATGAACCTGCTTTGGCCTTGATGACAGCCTCCAGATGACTTCAGAACTGGCCACAGGCCTTTGTCACTATCTCCTGTTTTAGGCCCTGGGCCCTGGTAATACTAGCACTCAGCTTATCCTTTGCATTGTAGCTAGATTTGTTGGTTTCTCATTCCATCCTCGCCCCACACAAAAATGTTGGGGGTGGGGTTTAGTCAGGCAAGTTGGGAGGTCAAATGTCATGTGCTGTGTGATTGAAGAAATTCTCTGACAGCCAAACCTGGGTCTTTCAGCCGGTGTGGCAGGGCACAGAATCTTGTTGCCACATGTACAACCTCTTTGCAGCTACCTGATCAATCCAGGGCTTCACCACCTCACTCAGAACATAGATGTAGCCGTCCAGCCTGAGGCTCTCAGGCAAGAAGTGGGGTGGCATGACATCACTTTCACTGCTGATGACACCGAAGACCATGATTGTCGCTGGAACTTTCATCTGTATGACTCTGGGTATGTCCTTCAGTGAGACAGTGAGCCACCTGTTGTTATGAGGATTGATCTTTTGGTTTTGGGTGAAATTCTTCTCATCAGAGAAGAATATCCATATGTCTGGTTCCTGCAGATGAGTTGCTTTTGCTACATTGCCTTGGACTGAAATTGTCCCTTCCTTACCTTGTATAAAAAGTAGACCAGTCTGATGAGCTTTCCATCCACACCTTTCTCCCATGCAATGACATGCATCAACTAGCTGGGATCATTGTTGATGATCTGGATTTCAGTGACAAATTCCAGCAATCTGATGGCATCAGATCATTGACCATGGGTTTTTCTCTCTGCTGTTGTTTTGTAGTCAAACCTTAAATCTTCCAGCTCCTTTCTGACCTTTCCCACTATCATTCTGCTGACATTTAGGAGGTCTGAAATCTTGTTTTTCCTTCTGGTGTGGATTCCAAAGGGGACTTCATGCCTCTTCCACAAATTGGAAGGTTCACAATTTTCCATAGTCTATTATTCTGCAAAAAAATAACTCGAAATGGTTATTGTTTTTAAGAAGGAAAAGATTTTATGAAGCTTATCAAATAAGCAGTTGAAAATTGCGAATGAATGCTGTCTGCACCCTGTATATATACAATCATCATTTAATGTCCATATTCCATGTTGGGATGGTTGGATGGATGGAGAAGGATCTGATTGGCCCAGCAACTGCATTGTGTTCCAGTGTCTGTTCTAGCATAGTTATTACATCTGGATGCCAATCCTAACCCTAACCACTTTACAGTATGTATTGGGTGTTTTTTTTTTTTCTGTGACAACTGCCCTAGTGATGTTGCCATGCAGCTTGCAAGACTACAAACCCTGATGGTTAGCTTTATGTTTGGAGATGAGGGGTAAAAGTGTGAGAGAAAGCGCCAGAGCAGAACTGGTTTCTCGCTGTAGAGGAACTGCATGACTACTTAAACTTTAGAAGGGAGGATTGGTAGTGATAAGGTGGGGCTGGAAAGAGATAAAATACTGGTGATGAGACGTCAGGATAGACCTTCAAGGTACATCATTCGTCCCAGTCTTTTGTAATTGTCTCTATGAGGTTCAATGTCCTGAAATCGGCTCACCACACTTTGTTTCATGTTTTCCTAGGTCTCCCTCTTCATCAAGCTCCATCCACATTAAGTGATCAGCACTTCTGTATACAGCTATCCTCATCCATATGCATCACATGTCCATACTAGCGTCATCTTTTTTCTTGCACACACGCACATATCTGATTCCTCTTATGCCCAGTTTTTCTCTCAGCACATTTACAGTCACTTATGCAATACTTATACTGCACATCCATCAGAGCATGCTTGCTTCATTTCTTTCCAGTTTTCTCAAATCCTCTGCATTCAAGGCCCATGTTTCACTTTCATGCAACATTGCAGTTCTAACACAAGCATTATACAGTCTGCCAGTCACTCTAATGGAAAGTTTTTACTCTGGCTACTATACTTTCAGAGCAACCACCTCCTTTGCTAATTACATCTAGGTAACCAAAGCTATCAACTACTTCTAGTGAGCCATCTGAGTTAAGACAAAATATTTCTTGTGTGTTCATAGAACACACCACTTCAGTGTATCTATCACACAGCTTACATTCTTTGATAGTCTACCTACGATTCCACTACACTTTCTGTATATCCAAAGCTTCCATTAGGTACACTGTATGGAGTTTATACCAACTCCTTTTCTACATATTGAACAAGGCCATTTCCCTGAAGATACTAGGGTCCTGTTATTTACTTAAACTTTTCTCTTTGCTGGGTTTACCTTAAGACCTCTCGATTCTAGGTTAAGTTTCCATGCCTAGAATTTCCTCTCATTCTCTTATAGATTCAGCTATGATGAGCTAAATCATTAGTATTAAGAGTTCTCATGGAAAACCTGTCTTAAAACTCCTCTGTGATGGCCTGCAGGACTATGAGGAATAGAAGAGGACGGAGGACTGGACATTAATGAACTCTTACTTTCGTGCTAAATTTGTCACTGAAATCATTGCCAGCTTTCACTTTACTCACTGCATCTGTATACCTAGCTTGTACAGCCCTTATAAACCATTCATCTGTGTCTAGTTTCCTCAGGGACCACTAAATCACTGCGTGTGGTCCTCTGTCAAATGCATTCTCCAAATCAATGAAGGATAGAAATAGTAGTTTATTCTCCTGTAGTTTCCTCATTAGGAAGATTCTATCTGTGGTCGATCCTCCTGGGACTGTCAAACTACATATCATCCAGGTCTACTCTATTGCAGATCAATTGTGCTATGATTCTCTTCATAACCTGATCCATTAGTTTGATTCCTTTATAGTTACTCTAAGGTATCTCCTTTGCTTTTGTAGCAGTTTACAGCAATACAGCAATGCCAGTCGTTGGGTATGACACTTCTTTCTATAACTCAGACTATTTGGGTGGTAATCATTCAATAGATATTTTGAACTCCTCTGCAACTATCCCTGCTTTCCCCTTCTTCATGTCCTTGATTGCTATATCTATCATGCTGTTGTCAACTAGAATCTACATGAAGTAACCCCTCTAGCCTATACATTCTCTACATTCAGCAACCTCTCACAATAGTGCTTCCACACCTCTAGACCTTTACATTGCTGGACACATGTAAATCTCTTCCTTGTTGCCTCTGTTTTAACCAAGTATACCTGTTGCCTGGTTTCCTTTCAAGCCATATGGTTATGCTCCTTACTAAATGTGCAATATGGCTGAATGCTTAAGAAATTCACTTTTCAATCAAGAGTAACTGTGCTCAGTCCCACTGTGCAACTTCTTGGGCATGTCATTTTTTTATTGCCTTAGGTCGACCCAAAACCATGAATGAAACTGGGTAGACAGAAATGGTGTTGAAGCCTGTCAGATGGATTGTATCTGGAATTTTTAGGTTCTGCCTTGTCACATTGTGCCATGTTGTTTTCATCTGAGAGTTACTTTCGAGGTACATGTAACTGGGATATTCAGCCACTTACATTAAATCAATAAATGTGGTAGTTCAGTTGATTAAGCAAATAAAAGTTTGTGAGTGGAATTTCTAATCGAGATTGATTTTTATACAGCAGATATGAAACTGTGTGTGTGTGTACATATATAAAGTTGTGTGGTTTTTATGTACAGTGCATCAGTTCTTTGAGGTCATTTTTATGAATTTAGAAGACATAGCTCATCAAAGAAAATCTGTATTTGTAAACAAATTAGTACAAATAATCACAAGAATCCTTTTATCTTACATATTCATTGAATCTACTGTTAGCATTAATGGCTGCTTCAATATGGGGTTGGAAGCATTGACATGCCCAAATCTGATGATTTTTATCAATTTTGACATAGTACTGGTTATAGGGAATTTCCGAGATTGTATGGTGTTATGGGAGTGTTGATTGACCTTTCTCTTGACTATGCCTCATGTAATAGTCCAGTGGATCGAGCTCTGGTGAGCTAGAAGGTCATGTGTCTTGGAGAAATTGATCATGGAGATTGGCATGCATCCATGCTTGAGTTGTCCTGACCTTGTGAGACAGAGCAGAATCTTGTTGGAAAACATATGGTCTTCCATTGCATATTCTGTCTATATAGGGCATCACAACTTTCTCTAACACTTTTGTGAAAAAAGTGTGGAGGCATGACTCCCAGAACCATAGCAATTGCTGGGAACTTAGTATGCATGACTGTTGGAACCTCATTTGAGTCTCTGCATAACCATCTGTCTTTCCTCTGGTTTCAATTAAAGT
Organism: Octopus bimaculoides; assembly: GCF_046866305.1. Classification (NCBI taxonomy): domain Eukaryota; kingdom Metazoa; phylum Mollusca; class Cephalopoda; order Octopoda; family Octopodidae; genus Octopus; species Octopus bimaculoides. The sequence continues at coordinate 23,456,426 of NC_142948.1, read as the reverse complement.
TTTTCTAATAGGAGAAAAATCAAAGCATTCAAGCCTCTTGGTGTTTTAACTTATTTGTGCACAACTCTTCTGATGGTGCATTCTGAAACCTTGAAGTCCTTTGCAATGACTTCCTGGAGTTTTCATTATTTCTTGGACATTTTGCATGAAGTTATATCATGTGATGGTATTAGGACCCTGTACATGCATTTTGCATTTAGTTGCTGATGTTGGATCCAGATCAGCAGCTTCTAGCTCCTTTTGAACTTTGTCAGTGAAGGATAAGGTAACTTTGAGTAAGTGAGTTATCTCTATATCACTGTGCTGCACTTTTAAAGCAATAATTACAGTGCACCTTTTCATTTGCTGGGTCATCCTGATGTCTGCTGTTATTTATATGAAAATTAAGAAAAAAAAGAAAAAGAATGGCTCTTGAAAGAGGTACTCTCAAAACAAACTGAAGTACCTTGTGTAGGAATGTGACTGGTTGGTATGTTTGTCTCTGTATAAATACACAAGTTTATATAAATGTACACATAAATAATATAATGTTGTATGTATGGTGTGTGTGTGTGTGTGTGTAATTTACATGGTCATCAGCATATATGTATCTTGACTATTTTCAGAAAAGATGTCACTGTGTTGTCTATAGTTGTATATAACTTGGTGCAGTCTCATTAAAAAAAGTGGCATCTGAACAAATGAGGAGGGAACAAATTGAACAGAAGGAGCTTAGATAGTCTTGAACTGCCTGCATTTTTAGCATTGAATTTATCTCCCATCTGTTGAACAAATAAATAGAATGCTTTACATTGGACTTGTCAGCCACCCCTGAATATCCCATTAGAATCATAGAACTTGTGTAATGGTTTTCTCTCACACACATGGGTTGTCTTGAAAGTAATGCAAAAGGAGTATAACTTTTTTTTTTATTAACTAACACAGGCTATTCAGATTCTTCCTCTATATCAGTGGTTCTCAACCAGAGTCCATGTGACCCCTGAGGGTCCATATAAAATTTTTGGGGATCCACAATAGTATTTTAAGGGCCCCTGAAAAATTTTACTTTAGATGTATGTATTGCAAGAAATAGCTAGGTTTCTTTCTCTAACATTCTACATAGTTCAATCTACGCAAGTTAATGGGTGAAAAACAAAATATGAATTTTGAAAGAAGTATCTATAAAACATTGAATGGCTATGGGGTTACACCAAAATAAAATAGTAAACAAACAAAAGGGGTCCAAAGATTAAAAAAATGGCTGAGGACCCCTGCTCTATATAAAGAAAGGTATGACTCAACAGTCTCTCTCCATCACAAGTGAAGTATTTGTACCATCAATAACTCAGCTCTTGAATCCTCTTTGAAAAAATTCAAGTGTCACTTCTTCACGGCCACTTTCACTTTACCTTTGTCAACAAATTGTTGTCCCCAAGGACTCTCTTTCATTGGACTAACAAAGTGGAAGTCAGAAGGCACCAGATCCAGACTGCAGTAGATGGTGGACTATTAACTGGACCATTTTGCCGACTGTCCAATTTGTTGCTAGGGATGTGTGTGGTCACATGTTGCCATAGTGAATGGTCAGATTCTTACTTGGTCTTTTCTTGTTAATGACTTTTCAGCTCTTTGAGTGTCTCAATTCACTGTTTGCTGTTCATGGTACAGTTCTGTTCCAGAAAATCAAGGAGAATTACACTTGTCATCCATCAAACAATCACCATGACTTTGTGTCAGTTGCTGGCTCTTGAACTTCTAACACCTTGGACAAAAGGTGTGATACTATTTCACGGACCTAGTTTTGTTTCTGGATTATAAAGTTATGCTTATGTTTCATCTCCTGTCTTTCCTTCAAATTGAGTGTCAACTGCTGAGGCACCCACTTTGCACTTTCTCAAAGTCTTCCATCATCTGGAATGCATTTTGACAACAGGTCAACTGTACAGCAAGCTCATGGACTGTGACTTCATTTGGTCCACTTGTTGATTCATGTCAGTGGTCACAGCTGATGGCTTCATACTGTAGGGTTTGTCTTCAGTGCTGGTTTGCCCTTCTTTAAATTTCTTCGTCCATCTGTGCACAGCTCTTGTCAATGATGTAAACAACTTGTAGCCTTCTGCAGATGTCAGACAGCCTTCGCCTTGCCTTCATCAGCAACACGAAGGAGAGTTGCTGTTGAAGATGAGTCATTCTACCAATTGTGGCAATTTGGATAACCTGTGAAGCCAAGCACACTTTTCATCACTTTTGGAACAATCCTTGTGTATATGCATTTGTATGTATCCTGCTACAGAGACCGTGTCCAAATGAACATTGGGGCTCAGTGCAATCTTTTGGCTCATTAGTTTCTATCGACTGCTCAACCCATGCCAGCATGGACAATAGATGCTGAACAGTGATGATGATATGTAATTATGTATTTATATATAGTCTGAAGATTCCCAGTCTGAGATGAAACCCGTGATCACAGTGAGGGCATTGCAGCTTTCTATTTTCTAAAACTCTTTACAAATCTATTGAGTTCTCTTTTTTATAGAGTTACAACAAGTACATTGTATATTTGCCAATTAGTCTTGTGTGTTTGTGTATGTGGCACGTTGTCAGTGCAGTGTTTCACATATTACGTGGGTATGTAGCTATGGCGACCAACACAGCTACATTCGTTACGCTGCTGCTGATAACGATAGTGGTGTGTGTAGGTGAGCTGGCAGAGTCGTTAGCACACTGGGCAAAAATGCTTAGCGGCATTTCGTCCGTCTTTACGTTCTGAGTTCAAATTCCGTCGAGGTCGACTTTGTTTCATTCTTTCGGGGTTAATAAAATAAGTACCAGTTGAACACCGGGATCAATGTGATCGACTTATCCCCCCCCCCCATCCCGAAATTCTTTCATCTTTTCGGGGTCAATAAAATAAGTATGAGTTGAATACTGAGGTCAATGTCATCGACTATCCCCCGTCTCCCGAAATTTCAGGCTTTGTGCCCATAGCAGAAAGGATTATAATAATTATTAGTATTTTTAATCCGATTGCTTGACCGATATCTTACTGGAGCTGACATTGGTTTTCAAACTTTTTGGCTCTATGGTTTTTGAAGTACAAGAAGTACCAGTCATATATAGTGGTTAATTCGTTCAACAAACACACACACATTTAGACTCTTATCTCTTCGTTCTCTACTTTCTTCTCTTCTGTACTTTTTGTTAGCATACTCTTTTTTTTTTTCTTTCCCTTTCTTGTTCTTATAAGATACATGTTAATAAATATGCACACACACACACACACACGTTTCTCTCCATGTCACTTCACCCTTTTTCCACCCAACTTTTGCCATCTATCCCTGTTACCACAAGTTTCCAATACACACACATACACCCCTCACACCTCTTTTCTCTTCCTCTCCTTACTCCTTATCTAGCACTTCTCCCTCTCTCTAGTACCACACCCATTTTCCTACCACGCCGCCTCTGGCTCTCTGTTTATCAGTCTGTAGTCAGCTCCTACGTCACGACCCCTACTCCCTCTGTTATAAACCAAACTACTTGAGATCTCTTGAAAGTCTCAAGGACGATATTATTAAATCCTACATAGAGAGGAGGAGGGGGTTGTTTAAAAATTGTTTTAGATTCTTGCCATTAAACCTTTAAGAAAAAAAAAAAACCCTTCCAGAATTTGAGGGTAACTCGTGATAGTCGACATTGGATGGAAGGGGTGAGGAATACCCGGAATTCGAGGAAACGTGTGGTGGTCGGTGTCTGCTAGGAAAAGAATCTTGTAATGGCTGTTAAATTCCTCTAGAGTGGTGTGGAAGGTTAGCGGTGGCTTCTCTTCTACTGTTGAGACCTAAGTCAATACTAATCTAGGCAACTTATAACCAGGAGCATTCCAAACATGACCATCCCGTCTTGTAATATGCAATAAACGCACAACTTACATGGTCTAAGACAGTGGTAGGAGTTTTGGGAGATGTGAGAGAAATTTGATTGCTATTTTGTAGCAGGTCAGACCACCACGTTGAGTTTCCCTCGTTGGTTAGTAGTAGTAGTAATGGTGGTGATGAATACTGTTGTATTGGTTGTGATGTGATGCGATGAGTGGTGATTGACTCTGGTCTTTTAGCTCCAACTCGATCTCAGTCGAACAGAACTATGATTCAGAGGCTTCCTAATTATGACCGCCTCGTCTGTACATCTTAAGGCTGGTTACTTGTGGGCGCCCTAATAACGGTTAGGGTCAGCATTCCTGCTGGTGGTTTAGTGAGGGTCAGGAGTTGGTGTTAGTAGTTGGGATAGCTCTGATCCAGCAGGACAATGAGGATTAAGGAGGTTCCAACAATGACGATCCAGTCAATTTTTTTTCTAGAAAATGTATTCTCATTTTTAGAAGATAGTAACTTTCGATTTTAAGATTTAACTGTTATTTCTAACAAGTGGAGCAGCGTTGTAGAGGTTTCCTTGTTTCGGTCATAGTTGTTGTTATTTAATGTTGGGTTATTACTCTTTCAGCAGGCCTGTATGGTCAAAAACGTTCCAGTCGTGGCCATCCAGTCTATATTTCAGGCATAAATACCTAAAACCATAATCTTCCAATGTCATCTTTCTGTTGTTTTCTGAAGACTGTCTTGTTTGGTTTGTGGGTGCTTTTGGCTGTTATTTCTAGTAGGTTGAGCTACCGTGTAGAGGTATCCCAGCTTAACCTCAAGTTAGACCCGACCAAGATCTATAATTAAGGATATTCCAGCCGTGGTCATGTCGTTTTATGTATATCCCGAGACCACATTATCCAACATGCCCTCCTCTTTCTTTTTAAGGCGGCGTTGGTGGTGGGAATTATAGTAGTGACGTTGTGGAGGGCAATTCCTAGCATATTTTGTATTAGAAGGGATTTAAACTTCAGGTTCTCGTTCCTCCATCTCACAACCGCAGAATTTGATGAGGACAACCAGCAAAGAGCATGACATGTCTCTCAGTTTGTGTGTGCGCATGCGCGCGTGTATACATATGTATATAGAACTCGTGTGTACGATCGTATGTCTAAATTATACGCAAAATTTTACACACACACACACACACATGTATACAAATACATATGTCGGTCTTATACATATATGGAGTGGCTGTGTGAGAAGTAGCTTGCTTACCAACCACATGGTTCAGGGTTCAGTCCCACTGCGTGGCACCTTGGGCAAGTGTCTTCTACTATAGCCTCGGGCCGACCAAAGCCTTGTGAGTAGATTTGGTAGACGGAAACTGAAAGAAGCCCGTCGTATATATATATATATATATATATATATATATATATATATATATATATATGTGTGTGTGTGTGTTTGTGTTTGTGTGTCTGTGTTTGTCCCCCTAGCATTGCTTGACAACCGATGGTGGTGTGTTTATGTCCCCGTCACTTAGCGGTTCGGCAAAAGAGACCGATAGAATAAGTACTAGGCTTACAAAGAATAAGTCCCGGGGTCGATTTGCTCGACTAAAGGCGGTGCTCCAGCATGGCCGCAGTCAAATGACTGAAACAAGTAAAAGAGTAAAAGAGAATATATAACTCTCACATGCATGCAGACACATTACAGTGTATGAAAGTCAGTTTTAATTAAACAATTACCATACAAATATGTAACGATGTAGATTGGAAAGGAAACCTTTTTAATTATTTATTACCACTGTCACTATCATCATCATCACCACCGCCACCGCCACCACCTTTTTTTCCTTGTCTTCCTCTTCTAATTTCTCTGTATCTTGTTTACTCTCCCCCCCCCTTTCATACCAGCCAATTTAATTAAATCTGTCTTCGCTCTCCTCTCCTCCTCCCCTCTCTATCAGCTGTGACCTGATCTTGACTTGTCCTGCTTTGTGTGTGTGTGTGTGTGTGTGTGTGTTTTACAAGACGTTAGTTCTTCACACGAACCCCTCCTCCCCCCTTTTTACACACACAACACGTATCCACACACACACACACCCTCACTTCTTGACATTCCGTTACTTAACGCCGCCCTTTTCGCTATTTTCTGTGAAATATAACGGAATAGACATTTTAGCATTGTGTGTGTCTACATAACCGACATATGCACACATCATCTGTGTATGTATGTATGTGTGTTTGTGTGTGAATGGAATGATATCATACCTACATATTGCGTGTATATACATCTGTGTGTGATAGACACACACACACACACGTTTCTGTTTTCTCACATGCATAAGTTCTTTCCAGGCTGGAGTACATTTCAACTTATCGACAAACCCTGTGTGTTTGTCTCTGTATGCGTGCGCGCGCCACTTTCCTCTAATTCCACCATTTTACTGTCAATGATTCTGTGTGTGTGTATATATATATATATATATATATATATATATATATATATATATTTACTGTCTAAAGATCGCTGTGTTCGTGTGTTCATCAATTTTTCTTAGCTTTTTATTTATTCTATATATCTCAATACATGTTACATGTGTGTGTACATAAATACAGTGTATATATATATATATATATATATATATATATATATACGTGTGTGTGTGTATATACATAACACGTTTGTGTGTGAATCTTTCGGGACTTCAGTATGCTTCCAACTAGTGTGTGTGTGTGTGTGTGTGCTTCCTTGCTCTGTTGGTGGTTTTTGTACATGAAACTTGATGGTAGAGGCTAGTCAGCCATCTCTACCACCATCACCACCACCACCATCAGTCAGCCTGGTTGGTAAGCAGTAGTAATATAGACACATACACCCAAGCCTATATACACCGACTGACTGTCTGCCTTCTACTTCACAACCCCCGCCCCCTCTTACATTATACAGAACACTTGTTCAGTGTCTTGGAGAGACCGACCGACACAAATATATCTTCTATACATTCGCTTCCTTACCTTATTTATTTAACCTTTTAACGATTTCTGCTAGTCTGGCCCCTATTGAATGCTCTGGGTTTCCAATTCAAATCCCAATTTGATGTATTTTTGCTTTACGTCTGGTTCTGGGTTGGTAATTTAATCCAGGATTTCTGGTATTTCGTCTGGCGGACAAAATGCTTAGCGGCATTTCGTCCGTCCTTACGTTCTGAGTTCTAATTCCGCCGAGGTCGACTTTGCTTTTCATCCTTTCGGTGTCAATGAAATAAGTACCAGTTGAGCACTTGGGATCGATGTAATCGATTAAATCCCTCTCCTGAAATTGCCGGTCTTGTGCCAAAATATGAAATCGTCATCATCATCATCATCATTATTATTATAAATACAGAAGTGGAGGGTTAATTTCATAAAAACTAGTGCACATGATAAAATGTCTTTCACTGGTGTTTCATTACCTACACATACATACATGCATGCGCACGCACGCTTGTTTAGCCACGTCTCATCTCAGTTCTGACGTTCAAATCCTGCGAGGGGATCGGTCAGCTTTCCTTTTTTTTTCTCCCCATTCTTCTGTCATGGATAAAATGCCCTCCAATAGTTTGTTTTTAAAAACAAATAATGTTATTGTGATCTTTAATTATAAGACATAATTAATACTAATTTCTCAGGTAGATTCGAGACCAGACATTTAAGTGGTGGTGGGGAGGGAAACAGTCGAATAAATAATCTCCACAGTAAACTTGACTGTCTCGTTTGGTGTTTAACAAAACCATACGTTGTTGTGGAAACGGAGATTTAAGTACGGTTTGCGTCTCGCAATTCAAAGAGGTTTATTCAACACACACTGATATCTGAAACCTCAAAATTAACATTGAAGGGAAGTAACTCCAATAAAATCAGTTGATTGAAATTTTTGAAAATATAGAAAATACTGGATGTATTCAATTCATGCTGTAAACATAGAGATGTAGAGACTGATTATCGAACATTGACGATAGGGCTGAGGGGGGAAAACCTCAGGAGCGGTCTGTATACTAAAGACAAACAGTGCCATAAAAGTGATTTACAAGTTGAGTAAATCAATCAGTCTCTTCGTTGGACAAAATTACATACATACATGCTATATTTACTTGTGTATAAGTTGCACTATTTTATACTTGATTTTAACAGGCAAAAAACCTGGGGTGCGACTTATACACAGGACACGGCTAAAACTATGATGGGGGAAACATTTGTACCAAGATTTAACATTAAATTAGGGGTATGACTTATACAAGAGTAACTTCGATAGAGTGTGTGTGTGTGTGTGTGTATACACACACACACACACATACAAGATATTTACTCCATATTACTATGTCGAATATAATACAACTGGTAATTTTTTAAACTTAAAACTCGCCAATTTCTTTTACCTTTCTTGGTTTATGCACTCGTCTATATCCTCAATTTTGACAGTTTTCGCATTTTAAACGAGTAAATACGATAAGCATTACAAATAGCTTTCTTCTTCTTTCTTGAATATTTTGTTTACGTGGTCTCTTTTTTTTTCCAACTGTCTTGGATCCGTCAGATCTCAAACCGTCTAACTTATGCCAACATGGAAGATGGACGTCAAAAAGATATGTTTAGCCGAGTCGGCTCTAATTAAGCCATCATAAAATTCCATTCTCCTTTTAGCTTAAGCATTGAGAACCTTCGGCAACATTACCCATTGTACCCGTCACTTCTATTTAAAGACGATAACATTATGATTTGGGGTTGGGGGGGGGATTTGGTTGCTATTTCTAACAGGTTGAGCTTTTAATTGCTTTTGTGTTATTGTTTAGCCTCAGGGACAACCTTGATCAGACTATCAGTAAAGACATACTAACGGTAACCACTTCGTCGATCAATCGGTATATCTGAAACTACATTATCTACTTATGAAAGATATTAAGGTGGGATTTCAAGGAATATTTCACTGCTATTTCTAGCGTTTCTAGTGACTCTAGACAGGTTCCCACGTTGACTCGTCTATTTAAAATGTCTGACATTGTTAATGTATTTTCTGGAATTTTCTTCTTCCCCGTCTTAAATGTTGGGTCTGTCCCTCCCCCTTCCAGATTTTGGTCGGGATTGTTAAACTGTTTAGTGGGTGAAGGAATGTTATTGCCCCCCCCCCGCCCCCCACACACATTATTTGCTTTTTCCCCTTTTATTTTAGAGGGACGACGGTTGATGGTGGTGGCTTCTGTCTGAGCGTTGTAGTTTTTGGGTGTTTTATTTTGGTCTGAGAATTTTTAACTGCGAAATGTAATATATACACACATGCACGGAGGTTAAACCCGGGCAATCATCCTCAACCACGAAAGATTTATGACGATTACATGTGTGTGTGTGTGCGCGCGTATGTGTTTGTCTATGTATATATGTGTATGTGTCTGTATATATGTGTATATGTGTCTGTATATATGTGTATATATAGATATATCTGTGTGTGTATAAATGTTGTTTATGTAAATATAAGTATATACGTAGGGTTACTTTAAATGTTTGTATGTCTACACACACACACACACACACACACACATACAGAGTTGCTTGTTTGTGGTGCAGCTCGACATTATTTGAATGGCTGGTTTCCCGGCGGACCATTCTCCCCTTAAAACCCTAAATAAACCAATTGTTTTAAGTGTTCTAAGCTGTCCCCTCCCACCTCTGATTTTCCTCCACCACCACCATCATCCATTCTTAGTATTTATCACCTCTTCCCGTACCCCCTTATTTTACCTGTTACTTCACCCCTCCTTTCTCCATCTTTCTCTACCACTTGTTTAATATCTGCACCTAAACATTTCCAATTGACCCCAGAACCTCAAATTTCCTTCACCCCCCCTCCTTGCTGCCACTAGTTTCGGGTAGTGGTGGTGGTGCTTGATAGCATAGTTGCCTCTCTGTCTGTCTGTGCCTATCCACTATCTCTCCTCTTGCTGGCCGTGATAATATATGCCGAAACCTGTACGTGTAGACTGTAGATACTTTCAGTTTCCACACACCTGTGTGTGTATGTAATAATTCATCAAAGGTGTCGAGGAGTTCTCTATTACAAATACGTAATAAAACAAATCCATGACTGCGTTCCGAAGTAGTACTGTGAGGTCTCAATGAAATCCTATCCACTGCTTAACACACACACACGCTGTATTTATATGTATATCACTCTTTCACCCCCACCAACTACCCCTCACTTCCAATGTTCCTTATATTTTCCAGCCCCATACATCTTGAATCAAACCTTTATTTCATCCTATCAATTTTTCTTCTACCTCGTTTCTCACCTCCCTTTACGTCCTTGTTTGTCGTCACCTTTTTCTATCCATGTATCTGGTGTCCGAAGTAATTGAACAGACATATAATCAAAAGCCGTTCCACCCGTGATCATTCAGACATAGTACATTATACAAAGTGATTCTTCCTTTCAAGACAGCAGGATGTAATTTGAGGGCAATTTAGTTGTTTTTTCTAGCGCATCGAGCGATCAACTGGAAGCTGGCTCGACTGGTAGTCGAGTGCTTGAAGGTGGAGGTTAGCGGGGCGGTTCTTGTTTAGTCTAGAGTCATCTCTGAGCCGCTGCCCATTCCAGCTATGGTCATCTTGTCTTAAATGTCGACTTCATGTATCTGTCCTTTATTAGGGTTTGCGGGCAGATCGAGGTTTTTATTTATATACATTCGCCTTATTGCCTCATATTGTCTCCATGTTTATACAGTCAGAAGCAATGACCATCTCGTCTGAATTTTATTCATGGATGATTTTATGATTTAAGAACCTCGCTTTGCAACCTCGTGGTTTCGGGTTCAGTCTCACTGCGCGACACCTCGGGCAATTGTCTTCTGCTGTAGCCCTCGACTGAGCAATTCCTTGTGGGTGAATTTGGTAAACGGAAACTGTGCGGAAGCCTGTCGGGTGGAAGAGAATTGTACCCATAAGTCGAAGGCCCAACCTTGTACATTTTATCACTTATCTGCTTGGGGGGACAAGTATCTGTGGAAAATGTAGTAACTTAAACATTAATTCAGGAGCAGATAATTCAGTGGATCGAACAACTGAAATACTCTTCGTTGAAACCGATGGAGAACCATTTACTCTTTATGTGTGTGTCCTCGAGCTGTGGTGATTCTTCTGTCTTTTTTTCTGTATGTCTAGGCTTACATTATCCAATGTGTCCTTCCTCCTCTTTAAAACATCTTGTGATTTAAAGGAAAATTGACTAATGTTTCTAGCAGTACAAGTGACCACGTCAGAAGCCTTTTTTGCTGCTGGCTCTGACTTGTTATTTCTGCCTCTTCCTTCCACTCCTCTATTATGTCGTAGTCGCCATAGCGGTCATGTTGTCGCTCTCATGTTGTTCCCTCCCACTCTTATAATACTGTTATTCCCCCACGTCTCCATATGGTGGTGGTGGTGTCTCACCTACCTGTGTTTAACGTATCTCTTTCCCCCTCCTTCACTCTCATTTTACAGTTTATTGTTATTGTCTTACTCATCGGGACTAACTTCCCATTTGTCAACCACGCATCACCCACATTCATTCATATATATATATATATATATATATATATATATATATATATATATATATATATATATATGTGTGTGTGTGTGTAAATTCTCGGCGGCATTTATGCGTTGAAGTCTTCTATTTGATGGTAGCTTTAAGCCCGTCGCGTAAAAATGTGTGTGTGTGTGTGATTGCGTGAGTAGTACCAGATGGACATGGGTAGATGTCTGTGCATATATAGTGAGTAGGTCCAGATGGGCTTGACTGGACACACACACACACAATACTGTGGGAGTGTGGGTCATACCAGAGAAGCTTGGATAAGGGCGGAAGGAGAGAAAAAGAGAGGGAGTAATCAGAAACATTATGACGTCATTTGGGTTGTTAGGATGGAATTGACAATTCTGTCAGGTAACTGGCTCCTTCCTCTCTACGCGTGTCTGTGTGTGTGGTTTATTTATTTAATATCGTCATATTAGCAAAGAGGTAGGTGTTGATTGTGTGGGTGACATATTTTCTGCTTTCTAAAATTGGAAGCAAATCTGCATGGGATGAATTTCCTTTCTGTGAAGACAATATATATATATATATATATATATATATATATATATATATATATATATATATATAATATGGTTGGGCTTCAACAAGTAGAAAAGCATATATAATGTGTGTATGTGTGTTTATGATTTCTAACTAAATTATTTATCATGTCTGTGTTTAATTGAAATACCAGTGAGAAACAGGGTTTAATAGGTTTGACATGTAAACACTATCTATTATAAATAATAGTTGTCTAAATGTGTGAGATGAGGTTTTTAGACTTATTAGTCCCATCTTTAGATATAAAAAGACCAATGTCTGTAAAAGGCCCATTGCTGTGGTACATTTTCCATTGGTTTCCGCGATGAGCATCAATTGTTCAACCTATTGAATCCTTGCTTGTGAAATGAATGTGTAAGTAGCTGAGTATTCCAAAGATGTGTATATTGAATGGAAATTTATAGTTGAACCATTGTGACGATTCAGAAAGAAAGACAAAAAAAAAAAATCGTCCTTGCTACTTGGGCTGGTATTTTCTTTATTCTCCCCTGCCCTCCAAAGTTGATCTCATTGGGATTTGAACATGATGCTTAGAGAATTGGAATGAATATCACAAGGCATTTATATTTGGTAGTGAAAGATTCTAACAATTTGCAACCACAACTAATGCTGTAACTATGATAATGCTTCCTCTTTGAACTTGATGACACTTGATTCCTCTTCATCTTTGAACACTTTCACCTCTATACATTTGACCCAATCCTTCTTTTCCACCATTACAAGACCACGTCCTTTTAGGATTTACGTCATCATCCATACACTAAGTAACCTTCATTGCAGTTTAAAACTGAATACCAACCATATTTAACTGCATCATTCAGTATCCACAAACCCCCTTGTTTTATGTTGGGTCTGAATGTCTAAAAAGGTTTCTGAGCATGTCCCACTTCACCCTGACTTTCTCATATTTAACAGTGTGTTGCTCTGTATCAGTCATGGGTTAACTTTTCTGAACGAAAACTTATCACGGCTTTTCTTTTTAAAGTAGTACAAGCTGCCTGATGATGAACCACATCTCATATGATCCTCTTAAAAAAGATTGCCCGAGCCTGGTCTATACATACTCTTTAATGGAAGCTATGTTGGAAAGGTTGGTTGTTCACCAGGATAGATCCTGAATGATGGGAAGTAGGGCACTGAGTAACAATGGATGTTCTTGTGTTGTGCTGTTGGGGCTATAATAATGTTTTTTTTCTTTTACTGTTCATTGTTATTGTGGTCTTTGTGTATGTAATGTGGTGCACAATTGAGTGAGAGGGCCATTTGGTATTGTAGAAAGAATCAGCTGAAATATACTGGAGAGAGACAGAAAACTTATGGTTTGGACATGTCCTTTGGATGGTGAATGAACTGTTGTTTGCTGAAGGAGGAAGTTTGAGAAGTTTGGTGTCACTGATGAAATAGGAGTTGTGAATATCATATTACAGACCAGTTGCCACCTGTGTTCGCACATGGAGTAAGATAGACATTAAAAAGTGAGGGATCTTCAAATAATATAACTTATTGGTTTTTCAATCTAAACTACTTTCTGAAATTATTTCTGATGGTTTCATGTGTCTTTTTGGTCTTTGGTTAGATCAGGTCTTCATCTCATCTATGTTTCATTGTCATTTAATTTTTACAAGATAGAAACATTTCAAATTGACTAAATTCTGCCCCAGTTTAGCTCTGAAAACTTATTCTGATTTTTTGTTTTTGTTCTAAGTATGTGGACCCATGATTAATCTCTAGTTCCCATGGTGTTAAGCAGTTGATAGGTCATCTCTATTGGTTGCTTCTGTTTCTGGACTTCATTACATTGAAACCCAACCCTGCAAATCAACAAACAACTCTCTAATTTCATATTGTTTCCAATACCTCTCATGTTGAGTTGAACTTATATAGCCATTCATGTTGTGCTGTCTAGCCATTGAGATAGAGCTGGTTAGACTCAACCTTTGAGAATTGTCTTGAGCATTGGCTGGTACAAACAGCTCTGGTGATAGAACAACAATGACTGACTTCTCTCCGTTGACTTGACTATTCAAAATCATAATTCCCTAATCCCTACCACTTCTGCATTAGTCTTAATGATTACCTGCTTTATGCCTCTTAATTTCTCTAGGGATTAAACTCTTTAATTTGAGCCTACTTCAAAAAGAAGCCTCTTACAAGGGTTGGCAGAATTACCAGAAACAGCAGTCAAAATCTCCCTCAAAATCACGAGCATACACTGGATAATGTAGTCTCAGAGAACAGTACTGTGAAAAATTGGGAGGATGGTCATGACTGGAACACTTGGTTGTAAGTGGGCTGAATCAGCATTGATTTGGAGCTAAGTCAGAACTCTTTAAACTGATGGCTTCTTGATGTACATACAGCCCCACCTCCTATATATATATATATATATATATATATATATATATATAGAGTTATTAATATTTCTAAGTCTCTCTAAAAGAGACTATATATATATATATATATATATATATAAAATAGATATTTATCTCATGCTAGATGGAATATTTTTTTTGTTGATCCTGCCAATAATGAAACAGTACACTACACACACACAGTTATCTACATATACACATATATGATGTGTGGGAGTTTTGTTTTAAGAGATTTCACCAAAGCTTTGCTCACTCGCTGCCATAATTACACACACACACACACACATGCACACACATTTTAGTATTTGTGGAATAAGTAAAAAAGTAAATAAATCCTGGTATTTAAAAAAACAAGAATAAAGAAAAGCATCACAACATTCCAAGGATAACTGTTTCTAATACATCCATATGTAAGTGATGAGTGTTGGCAGTACTCTGTGTGTGTGTGCTTGTACGCGCATGTGTGTGTGTGTGTGACATACCAACCACATAGTTGTATGGTGGAGAAAGAGGGTATAAGAGTGAAGTTGTAATTTCATATTTTCTAAGACGGGTGGTGGTGGTGAGAGAAATGGTAAAAGAAAAAAAAAAAAACTGGGTGCAATTGGTAAAAAGGAAGGAAGATGAGGTGTAAGGGGGCTAAAATTACAAACAAACAAATAAATAACTGCTAAGAAACATCCAACCAACAATCCCCCCCCCCCATTTCCCCCCCCCCCCTCTCTTGATCTTACTGTTACTAGTAAAAACTGATTATTTTTAATCTTAGTGTTTCCAGCTGACTTTAAAATCAAATAACTTTGACTTCTGCAGCAGTTGTAAATTTTTTTATACTGTTTATTAGTATTGTTGTTTTTGCTGTTGTTCAGGGTGCTGGATAGACAGAAGTGGGATTTAGTGAAGGTACTTTATGTTCTAAGTTCGAATCCTGTGGGGCCAACTTAACCTTTTTGTTCCTCTTGGTGTTGATAAAATAAAAGTAACGGTCAAAAGTCGATTGACCAACACCCACCCTTTTCAAATTTCTGGCTTTCTGTGTTAGAAACAAGTATTGTAGAGAAGTGGTGGTACTACTACCACTGCTACTAGTATTGTTGTTGTTGTTTATATTTCTTTTGAACAGTTGCAGCATAAATATGTGCAGAGCAGGAATTCCATAGAGACGATAATCTGGGAAGAAGGCATGGTTATATGGGAGGGGGAATTGGTGTGGAAGGGTCACAACATGGGCAATGACAGCTGGTTGAGTGAGGAGTGCCTGGTGGTAGAAGAGCAGAAACCATATTGTCAAAGAGAGGACACAGCAAATCTAATGAGCATTTCCATTCCAATCAGTTGAAAGACTTTTTGCCGGTTTGGTCTGTCTTATGTGTAGTAGTGATAGTAGTGGCAGCAGCATTGCCTTAGATCTGGGAACAGTATTCTTTATTGTGGGTTTGGCAACACATTGTGTCCTTGATCAAGACACTTTATTTCATGTTGCTCCAGTCCACTCACTTGGCAAAAATGAGTAGTACCTGTATTTCAAAGGGCCAGCCTTGTTACACTCTGTGTCATACTGAATCTCCCTGAGAACTATGTTAAGGGTACATGTGTATGTGGAGTGCTCAACCACATGCATGTTAATTTCACAAGCAGGCTATTCCATTGATCAGATCAAGTGGGGGCCATCGTCATCATAACCAATGGAGTGCCATCGTCATCATAACCAATGGAGTGCCGGGCAGGAGTATTTTTGGACCCTGAAGAAGTGCTAGTTTTTGCTATGTTAATGATGTGTATTTATCAGGAGAAGCCATCATTGATAGTCAAGATTCAAATTGTGTGCAGTTTGTGACAGTAGGGTATAGGTGTAATAATCTTTTATTATGTGCAGTGATTGTGTCATTTTATGGAAGGAGAGAAAGTTGACTGAATATTTCTGGCAACTTTGATGATTTTACTTAAGGGATCTACACTGATATCAGTGGTATGTCGCATGGAGGAGTAGTGTCTCTCTTTGAGGGAGGGAGTGGCATGTCTTTGTCAAAAAGAAAGTTGAATCTGTTTCATGAGGTGGTGGTAGTGGTGAGTCTGTGTTTCATGGAGGCTGTGATGTGTTTTGCATAAAACCAAAATATGATTTAAGTTACCAATGAGTTGTGAGTTTTTTGATTTTGAAATATGAGTTCCAAAATTTAGTGTATGTGAGAGTGGTGTGGTGTGGGTATAGGATATGTGTTAATGGAGGGGTGTTTTATATTTTCACCAAACCCTTTTAAAGAGTGCTTGATACTGGTGGATGAGACTGAGGAAATTAGCCTCAAACTCAAGTTAAATGAGTCCCTCCCACCCAAGGTAAATTGTGGTGGGAATTGAACTTGCAACAAATACTGCAAGGTATCTAGTTTGATGTTTTTATAGTTCCATCAATCTATTACCTTTTTTTTATTGACACTGAAAGAACAAATGGTAACGATGACCTAGGTGGGATTTGAACCCAGAGTGCAGTGTTGGAACAAATACTGTGAGACATTTACACGCTTTAACAAGTCTGCCAATTCACCACCTGTGATGTGTGTGCATGTTTCTAAATTAGATTGTGTATGGATGCATATGTGCATTTTTAAAACTCAATTCTGTGTGTGTGTGTGTGTATGTTTCTAAGTTACATTATGTATATGTGTGTGTACATGTATCTTGGTTACCTTCTGTATGTGTGTATATGTGTATCTAAGTTACATTGTGTGTGCGTGTGTGTGTTCCAAGTTCCATTATTCCTAATGATTTTCCATCAATACTTTAGTGAGACAATGTTATTGAAACCAGATTCTTGTGTAGTTTAGGTCCTGACTAATGTTAGATTAGAAGACATTAATAAAGCAAACTTGCAATATAAACCACATGTTGATGACATTCTCTCGCTTTCTACACAGTTCTTTCTCTCTCTGTTGCAAAATTCACATTTTGAACCAATTAATTCACAACTGCCAAAATTAAAATCTCTACTTTTATAGTGACCTACTTTATTATTATTGTTGTTGTTTCTACTGCCACCAACTTTGTAGATTGTTAAACATTCAGAACTGTTTTAATTCATAATATTGACCTAGGGTCAAACAAGATAACTGGTTTTGTTATAACATTAAGTTATAACAAAACCAGTTATCTTGTTTGACCCTAGGTCAGCCCTAACTGAACAAATACCCTAATTAAAGGTTTTTCTAGCCATGATCACAGTCCACTTTAGACTACATCATTCAGTGTGTTTTGCTAGAGATACTAGGCATGTTAAAGACTTGGCATTCTTTATTAGGAGGGACTCAGTGCAAAGTTTACTTATTGTCTTCTTGGTACTGCAAGACACACACACTGCTTCAATTATTCCACTGTGGTTCTTTGTCTATAATAAGAATCATACAAGTTGTATGGTTTTCCACTGTTATTTCAACCCATCTTTGAGATGTTTGAATGTTTCTAATTTTATTAGCTCTTCCTGTGCCCCCATCCCCAACAAAGCCTCTACCACAAGTTTATACAATGTTTTATATTTGCAGTTTTTTCAGTTCTTGGTCAGTTGTCATGATTCTGTGATATTTACAAACTTAAGTGTTGCACATCTGGCTTAGACTGTTGTTATTAGATTCACCACAAACATCCTCTATCTCACCAGTCTGAGTCTTAAAAATAAATCTCTTATACTCTCCTAAGTCAGTTTTTAAAATATCTTGTTTCCTCCCAGCCTGACCCTCAAGATATTAAAGGTGGCGAGCTGGCAGACTCATTAGTGTGTCAGACAAAATGCATAGTGGCATTTCTTTTGACTCCTTAGATTCTGAGTTCAAATACTATCAAAGCTAACTTTGCCTTTCATCCTTAAAATAGTGTACCAGTCAAGTACTGGGATTAATGTAAGGGACTAATCCCCTCTCCATAAATTGTTGGCCTTGTACCAAAATTATTATTATTATTAAGGTGGTAATCTGACAATCATTAGTGCACTCATCAAATGCTTTGTGTCATTTCTTCTGGCTTTAATCTCTGAGTTCAAATTCTGCCAAGGTCAACTTCACCTTTCCTCTTGAAATAAGCACCAGTTGAGTACTGGGTTGATATAATCGACTATACCCTTCCCCCCAAATTTCAGGCCTTGTGCCTATAGTAAAGATTATTATTATTAGCAGTAAGGCAGTGAGCTGGCAGAACCACATGTTGGACAAAATTCTTAGTGGCATTTCTTCTGGTTTTATGTTCAGAGTTTGAATTCTGCTATGGCCAACTTTGCCTTTCATCTTTTCAGGGTTGATAAAATAAGTTCCAGTTGAGCGCTAGGGCCAATGTGAAAGCAATGGACGTGAGAGCAGATAAAATGGATGTTAAACATGGAGTCTAGCAGAGGGGAGAGAGCATGGCTGGTGGAAGATAGTGAGGAATGGAAGTGGTTC
The DNA here is from genome assembly GCF_046866305.1 of Octopus bimaculoides. Taxonomy (NCBI): domain Eukaryota; kingdom Metazoa; phylum Mollusca; class Cephalopoda; order Octopoda; family Octopodidae; genus Octopus; species Octopus bimaculoides. The sequence goes on along the minus strand of NC_142948.1, from coordinate 23,437,637 downwards.
TGGGGCAGTGGGGAGAAAGAGGAAGGTAAAGAAAGGGAGGGGACGTAGTATGTGCCTGTTCTGCTCTCCAGTGATTATGGTAGTTGAATAATACCAGAGATAAGGAAGTAATGAGTGTTAGGGAATAAGATGTGGGGGAAAAGCTTGATGTGGTAGTGAGAATGGAGGTGGGCATAGCTAATATGCTTTGTTGGATGTGCAATGCCAGTGTACATGTACTTCCGAGCACTAGGGTGTAAAGAGAAAAGTTAGGCTTTAGAGTTCTGTTGTGGCGAACAAGTTTTCTCAAGCACAGCAAGGTGCCAGACATGCTGGTCCTTTCTCATCTTCATAAGGCTCGGCATCTTGAGATGTCTTCAAAACTTTGTCCCATGTCTTACTTGGTCCCCTCTTCCACAAGTTCCATCCATTTTAAGTGATCAGCACTTCTTTATGCAGCTATCCTTGTCCATACACATCACAGTCTTCTCTCTTGCCACTACTTCTAATTTCTCTTAAGCCTAGCTTTTCCCTAGCACTCTGAAGTACATGTACACTGACGATATACATCCAATGAAGCATAGTAGCTTCCTTCGACTCTAGCCTTCACATGTCATCTGCAGTTAGGGCCCACTTCTCACTTTCATAACTGTTCATACATGAGCATCATACAAGCTTTCTTCCATATACAAGTAGATATATATATATATATATATATATATATATATATATATTATAGGTAGATAGTGGTTGTGGAAATCTAAAACCCTTTTTATCCCAACCTTCCTGAAACCACCCCATTGTATTGTGAAATACTCAAAACAGCCAAATTTATATTAAAATTTTAATCTAAATCTCATTTAATACCAGAAGGTTAATGTAAGATTTCAGAATGTAAAAATCTTTTTGTTTTACAAATAGAATTTTAAGTTTATATACACCAGGTGATTCCAAAGTCTTTTCAGCACTGACATAAATCACTTAGTAACTGAGATCAGTTGAGCTTCTTAATATTGCTCACCATATTGCTCCTTCTCACCTCCCATCTCTTCACCATGGCTTTCATTAACTTCTCTCTAACCCCACTCCTCTTGTTGAATACATTGACTCAGGAATTTCAGGATAGCTGGTCTAATGACCTGCTGTTCACACTGCTAGCTGCCTGGATCACCCGCCAGCTGATCTTGGTATGCTTGGACAATTGATCAGGATTACCATTATATTCCACTTTTAGGACAATTTAGAATATTCTCTTATCTTTTGACACTTTTCTTAAATACTTAGGAACTAAATAAGTATGACTAAAAATATTCACAACAAAATAACAAAGATAATATAAAAAATATATAAAAACCAGAATTATGTTATCTAACTGCTGAAGAGACTTCTGAATCACTCAGTATTTTATAGGTGAAAATATTTATTATTTCAGAAATTAATTCAAACCATCTGTTAGCATATACTCATTAGAAATATGGCCGTGAAATGTTTTGAGTCTATGCACATATTTTTACAGTTTTAGCTTCCTTGCTATTGTCAAGAAATGTTAGTGTTCCATTGTTTATGTGTTGTCAGTCTTGGAGAGATGCCCGACACAACTTTGGTGAACAACCTCACTGCTCAATTCTTGCGAAACTGTTTTTGAAGTTTGAAAAAGAAAAAAAAAAAAAACCTCTTTTGTTTCTACTTTACATTAATTTCTCTGCAACAACTTTGCCAAAATGTCTTTTATTCTTCTAGGTTGGGTTTTTTCTTTTCTTTTCTTTCTTTTGATCTTGAACTTCTTCACTGCTGAGTTTTAGGAATATTTGGTGAATAATGGAGCAAATGTCACCTCTTAATGAGCAGACCAGATCAAGAATGTTGCACTTGTGACCATTCCATGTTTTTATTCAGACACCAGAACCGTCTTTTGCTTGTTGTTGTTATTATTTAGCTTCAAATCCCCTTCAGTATGGACTCCATTGAACACCTTTGATCATGATTTATGATGGAGCAGATTTATGTTCCAGCCTTTAGTTTCTATCCTCCTTTTTTTTTTAAACTCCCAGGCATAGTATATCTAGCACTACACTATCTAAAGTGTCCTTTTTGTTTTTAAATGGTAGGGTATTATTCAGCTGCTATTTCTAGCAAGTTGGGTCACCCTAAAGGTTTTCCCCTTTTGTTGGTTTGTGTTTACTTAATTTTCCAATATAGCTTTTGTATATCTTTCAGAATTATTCCAATTATTTAAAAAGCTGTTTAACAGCTTAAACATCTCGGTTCTAATCTTTCATGTTGTCGTCATATTATTGTTGATAAAATACTTGCAAACTGATATGAATACACAATCAGTAACTTATGTCTATATCTTAGACTTGCCAAATAATATTTTTTAGTTCATTAGAATAATCTATGCAGTTAACTTCATTATTTTAAATGAATTGTTGGTAATTTTTGTTCAGGCACAAGCATGGCTGTATGGTAAGAGGTTTACTTGACAATTACATAGTTCTAGGATCAGGCCTCTGAGTGGCACCTTGAGCAAATGTCTTTTATTATAGCTCCAGGCAAACCAAGGCTTTGTGAGTGGATTTGGTTGACAGAAACTGAAAGAATCCTGATGACAGCACTTTGACATTATCTTCATTTTTCTGTTTGTGTGTGTGTTTGTGGGTCAAATGAAAATACCTTATCTTAGTTACCCCACTATGTGCCTATATGAATTTACCTTTTGACCTGCACCTTGGGGTCAGTAAGTTCCAGATAAAATACTGGAGTTCTTATAACCAAATTGAAACCTTTGAAAGTAGGTGCCCCAGGATGGTTATAGTTTTGTAACTGAATAAAATAACAAATAGAGAATTTCAGAACTTTTTCCATGAAGTCACATTTTTAACTTTGATGACTCTTGACTCATGATTTCCATTTGTATTTGGACTCTTCAAGCAATAATTTTCTCTTTTTATGGATTTATTTCCAATCCAGTTATTGATCATGGCAGTAAGCGATTTAATTATAATCTGTAATCAGTTAATCTTTTCAGTCATTAGACTGTGGCCATGCAGAGCTACCACCTTGAAGAAATTCAGTCAAATGAATCAACTACTTAGTTAAAAAAAATTTTTTAAGCTTGGTATTTATTCTTTCAGTCTCTTTTGCTGATCTACTGTTATGGTGACATAAACACACCAACACCTGTTGTCAAGTGGTGGTGGTGGTTGGACAAACACGGACATAAAGACACATGCAAACACACCCACACACACACCTATCTTATTGGCTTCTTTCAGATTCTGTCTCCACTCAAGACTTTGGTCAGCCAGAGGCTATAGGAGAAGACTCTTGCCCAAGGTGTCATGCAAGAGGACTGAACCTGGAACAATGTGGTTGGGAAGCAAACTTCTTCATAATCATGCCTGTGCCTATTTGTGTTGAATTTTTACAAGTTTTGGTGATATTTAGACATTATCACAAACTCTTTTTAAGGCAAGAAAGTAAAGCAATACTCATTGATTAGACTGAAACCGTGTATCTGTTTTGTGCCAGATGACCACTAGGGCCTCTGATATTGAGTTTGGAATAAACCCATGCCAGTATGGCAGTCAGATGTTAAATCATCATCATCATTTAATATGCATTTTTCCATGGATTGGACTGTTTGACAGGAGCTGTCCAGACTCCAGTTGTCTGTTTTGGCATGGTTTCTGTGGCTGGATGCCATTCCTGATGCCAACCACTTTTCAGAGTGTGCTGGGTGCTCTTTAGGTGTCACTGGCACAGGTGCATTTATGCAGCACCAGCACAAGTGCGTTTGATGTGGCACCTACAAAGGACATGCTTGTATGTATGGATGACCATAATTTTACTTAGCTTGATGCGTCTTCTCAAGTACAGCAAATCACCACAACTCCTGGTCCCTTGTCAGTTTCTCAGTGAGGCCCAATGTCTGAAGATCCTTTCTCACTACTTTGTCCCACGTTCTCTTGGATCTACCCCCTCCACAAGTTCCCTCCACAATCAGATATGAATAATGGATGATTCACTCTTTAAATTGCTCTTTATAATGTTCAATATAATTTTCATTAAAAACTGTACCAGTTAATTTTATAGCAAGTTTTGGTATTTAAGAGCACATTTAGTTTCAACTTGTGATATCTGTTAAATATGTGCTTTATCATTGAGAATATCTCTAATGAGGCTGTGTAAAAAGTAGATATGATGTTTACCAGTCAATCTTTGTCAAGGACTTTTATACATTTATTGTCTTTGTACCAGTCTCACAATGTTAAACTTTCTGACATCCATCCAAAACACACCAACACCTAACTTGATAGCTGACTGTTAACACTACTCTATTAATTAGATTGATAAAAACAAATGTGTTTAATTAATATCTTCATGTCATTACACGAGCTGTTTTATTATTTTCTTATCATTTGTCTCCAGGCTCATCTTGTCTCTAACAATCATCAAAATATTTAGTTTCTCTCAGATGCTGTCTAATGTTCATTGTCTGAGACAGCTTTTATACATGTGGTCAGTATTAAGAGAGGATTGCTATGTAGGGAGATTAGCAAAAGCATTATAGATATGGATCAGTGTGTTTGTCTCTCTAGTATTTGGGTTCCAATCCTGCTTAGGTCAACTTTTCTTTACACACACACTCAAGCTGCAAGTTAAACATTGTTTCAATAAACTATATAATAAATTGCATGCATGCACGTGCACGTGCACACACACATGTGTGTGTGTGTGTTTTTTTAATTTTGTATGTGTATGTGTGTTTGAATCCTACCAAATTTCATGAACTCTGGGATCAAATTTATCACTGTAAGACATAAAATTGGTAAATTAAAGTGGTTTGATACTTGTTATTTCCATATACACACATGCGTACATACACACATTTATATAACCCAAATGCAATTAGAGGAAGACCTGGAGAGTAGGAAGGCAGTTAACCCATCATTTGGCCAACACTACTTCAAGCCAATCCAAAAAACACAGTCTTCAGTGCTGCTACTAACTACTCTTAATAATAAATATGTCATTAGAAATCTGTATCCTGGTGTGTTCAGGTTTCTAATAAAGAACATTATCAGTAAATGTGTTGACATGTTTAACAATTTGTTGTTTTCTGAAATATGGTTTATTTCAAAGCTTTCAGCTACAAATATAGATTTTTGAGGTGAAGTTCATAATTTAATGTGTAAACAGTTCAGTGAAGTGTTGGGGAGTTTATTTCTTATTGACTCCATATTACAAATCTATTTCTTAAACTTGTTCTTTATTACTGAAGGTGGTGCAGATTGTTTGTATTTTTATTTTCATTTTGTCATTATTGTCATCATCACCTTCAGCAATATTGCTTTTGATTGGATGCTGTGATTATTGGATTTTTGATCTGTAATTGATTTCTGCTCTATTCTGCACAATTCTTTAAAAAAAAAAAAAAAGGAAGAAAAAATAACTGATGCAAACTACTGCTTTCTATGGAAATTCTTAAATGAAGAATCTGTACCACAAATGTTGATACAATGGAATGAGTGTGTGTGTGTGTGTTACATTAAGTGGCTGTGAAAACGGGAGTCCCGAGATGTAGAGGACATTATGTTGATATTTAATGGTGTCTGATAGCATAATGTAAGAAATGGGGGAATGTGAAGGACATATAATCTGGTATGTGATAGTGTATTTCTGTGAAACATGAGGACAGTGGACGCATTTGTTATTGTTATTGCTGTAAGTCAGCTCTGATAGATGGACCAGATAGACCTCTGACCAAAAGTATTCCAACTATGACCATCTTGTTATATTTTCCGTCATAGTGTAACTGATCCTTTCTTTTAAAGACGATAGAGGAGATATAATTTGAAAGAGATTTGGCTGCTGTTTCCAGCATGTCAAGTAACATTATAGTGTTGGTGTTTGTTTTACACGTCTTTCTGTGTTTTCATGGATTGAATTAATGCTTATTATTGAGGCGTTATCTTATAGCTGGATACACTTCCTGTTGCTAACCTTTGTTTTTCAAGTGAAGCTTCTTTTAATCTACATGGTTTTGAAGGTGTGAAGGGAGAATGGCCAGTAGCAACTGTCATTGGATGTTGCAGCTTCTGTATGATGGTGTATGTAAACACACACACCTGTATATATACTCAATTTATTTTCAGTTGCTTATGCCAAATCCACTCACAAGGTTTTGCTCAGCCCAGGTCTATAAAAGAAGACACCTAAATGCTGTGTTGTGGAACTGATTAACTATACAACTTTGGCTGTGTCTATATGTCTGAAATCTGGACACAGCAAATAGCAGTGTGTGTGTGTGTGTAAGATGTACTGCTGGTATCAGAGATGTTTAATAGTGAATGGGTGATGTATTTAGTGTGTGTGTGTGTGTGTGTGTGTGTGTGTGTGGTAATGGAAGCTAGCTGTAAAGGGATCAATCAAGCTAGACTTGATGTTATTCAATATTCTGTATTGGATCTTATCTTTGCTCCAGTTTGTTTCCCAGCTGCTTTTCTATACCTACAACGGTTGGGTAGGTTTAAAACCTTATTTATTCCCTTATTCATACTCTGTTTATTACTTTGGACATTTGGCTCATGATCGTAAGGTTGTGAGTTAGATTCCTGGCAGTGTGTTGTGTCCTCGAGCAAGACACTTTAGTTTCACATTGCTCCAGTCCACTGAACTGGCAAAAAATGAGTAGAACCTGTATTTCACAGGGTCAGCCTTGTTACATTGTGTCATGCTGATCCTCTCCAAGAACTATGTTAAGGGCATGTGTCTCTGTGGAGTGTTCAGCCACTTGCATATTAATTTCAGATCAACTGGAACCCAGTGTTTCATAACTGACAGTGCCAGTTCATTTCTGTATACTCTTGATTTAACAATATTTGTTCCTTGTTTCACCAGGAGGCTGGATCTATAGCCATAAATTGAGAGCTGGTGTGCAACATTTCTTCCCTTACAGTAAAAGCATTTGACTGTGAAGTGTGTTGCATAATTCTTCTCTCTCACTAATTCTACCTTGCTAGTTCTACTTAGTGAGACAATCTACTTTAGAGATTAACTAAAAGATTCGTGGTTCTAACCACATTGTGGATTGAGTTAATGTGATGAAAATATCAATTCTTAGGCTGTTAGATCATGTTATTGTTGTCAGCTAAAACAGAAGACATCTGTGTTCAAAGGTGTTTTATTTTTTGTTTTGTTTTTTGTTTTAGGGCAGTGGTTTTCAACCAGGGTCCATGTGGCCCCTGGTGGTCCATATAAGATTTTGGGGGGTCCACGCAAGCAAAATAGTAAGTTGAGATCCATAATAGTATTTTAAGGGTTTATGAAAAAAAATTTTGCTTTAGAGGTATTTGTTGCAAGAAACAGCTGCGTTGCTTTCTCAAACATTTTGCATAGTTTGACATGTTTCTGGCCATTGACCCATGTTCTCTCAGTGAGTGCTATGGCAAACCTATGCAAATGGATGTGAGAAAGAAAATAAGGATTTTGAAAGAAGTATCTATAAAACTACTTTTTAAACATTGAACAACTAGAATAAGATACTAATCAAAGGGGTTCATAGGTAAAAAAAAAATGGTTGAGAACCACGATGTTAGGGTATCAAGGATGGTATTATTTAAGGGAGATTTGGTTGCTATTTCCAGCAGGTACTTAGAAATTTATTCTTATGCAGAATTATGCAATATCTGTCTTTATGTATTAGCACTTGCTGTTTTATAAATGAAGAATCGGAATGAATTAGTTTCAACACAGGAACTAATCTTCTCTTCAATTCACTAATGTAGAATTGTCAAGACTTATGCTATTTTTTAAAATCCCCTCCCCCCACACATATACACAAAAAAAAAAACCTGAAAACCTTCCATTGCAACATTAAGGGGAAAAAAATAATTATTGAATTTTTTTTCTTTTCCTTAATCTGAATTTTTTTTTTTTTTTTTAAGTAAATCCACTTATAGCTAGTCATAAAAGTTCTTGCTTTTATTTTAGAATAATTTTGTATTAGTTTTCTTTCTTTCCTTCTTCTTGCAACACTTATTAGCTTAACTTCATTTTCTTTTCTTAATTGCAAAGAACATTTTCTTAATCTAATATCAGTTCTCTTAATGAAATTCAGTAGTGTTTCTACTTGGAAACTGAAACATTTACACCTGTGCTGTATAAATTCAGATGATTATTTTGATATCACCAGTTAGCTTGAATTTCACAAGTCTGTTTCTCTACATTCTTGGCTAGTTAAGTTGGTTGTTTTTCTACGTGCAACATTTTGGTATTAACCATCAAATGTCTTGTCAGCCATATTGGAACTTACATGTTCCAAATAGGGAGAGGAAAAATGTTGGTGGATTGTTGAATATCATTGCTGGGAGTTAAACCATACAGTGATGTTGTTCTATACATTCTGGTCCCTTTTGTTGGACTAAGAGCTTGTATGTGTCATTTGGTTTGGTTTCTATGGCTGGACACCAAAATGATTTTGGTAACCCCCTAAAGAGAAAATGTGGTTGTCAGTCTGTATTTGGGTGACTTTTGACTGGGGAAATTATCGAAAGGGTCAGCTCAAAAGTCGTATGTGTGTGTACTTCAATACATTATAACTGAAAGGCTCTGATTTCCAGTACTTAGAGTTACTCATTTCTGGTCATCAGCTGGTAAACCAAGCTGTGAGTGAATGGTTTTGTTTAACCCTGGGTCAACCCCAATCCAATCATTTTTGCTCTGACCATCAGTCTCTCAATATTTAAGATAATATCACAGTACTCGACATTTGTATTGAGTCTTATAGTTTTTCATTTCTGGCGAATCAACCGAGATTTATCTCTCTCTCTCTCATATATATATATATATATATATATATCATCATCATCATTTAACATCCATCTTCCATGCATGCATAGGTAGAACGGTTCATGGGAGCTGGCCAGATAGAAAAACTATGCTACTCTGTTTTGGCAGGGTTTTTACAGCTAGATGCCCTTCCTAACACCAACCACTCTGCAGAGTGGACTGAGTGCTTTTTATGTGGTACTAGCACAGACAAGGTTAGTTTTGGCATGGTATTTACTGCTGGATGCCCTTCCAAATGCCAACCACTTTACAGTGTGGACTGGTTGCTTTTTATGTGACACCAGCACTGGCAGGGTCACCAAGTAACTTGCAAGACAAGGAATTATGAGATGGGTAGGGGCATTCGACGAAGGGAACCTGTGCCAGAGAAAGCTTTATATATATATAGTTAGTGTAGTATTCTAGTAATGTGAAAGATGAGAGATTAGAATATGTTTACTTTTTCTCTTATGTACAAAATAATGTTGCTGGTGGGGTTGGATTATATAATCGAGATTTCATTATGCTTGAGTAGATATGTTATGTCGTACACCATTTCACACTCTTAACAGAAAAAAATGTGCAAAGCCATTATAGGATGTTATATAAATATCCTTACAATTTGAGTATATAGTTATATAATTTGTTGCCATCAGTTTCAGTCATTGGACTGCAGCCATGCTGGGGCATTGCCTTGAAGGATACCTATTTTTAAGTCTGATATTTATTCTATCAACCTCTTTTGATGAAGCACTAGGTCACATGGGCATAAGCAAACCAGCACCTATTATGATGTTAGGGTGGGGTGAGGGTATGCACACACATATGACAGGCTACCACACAATTTTTGTCTACCACATTTACTCACAAGGCATCGGTCAGCTTAAGGCTGTAGTAGAAGACAGTTTCAGCAGGTGCCATGCACTGGGACTGAACTCAAAACCTTCTGATTGCAAAGCAATCTTCTTAACTACATAACCATGCCAGCAACTTTCATGAAAAGTGCTAGTCATGACAGTACAATGTGATTTGAGGGATTTTTAGCTGCTATTTCTCTAGTACATTGACTACAAACAGACTCCTTCTGTTGTAACAGGTGTTCTGTGTATGAATAGTTCCCACTTTTTAACCCTAGCCCCAACCTCTAAGTGGGAAATCTTCAGTTAGGATTGCCTGGGGCAGCTATAATATTGGACCCTAGCAGTAGTGGCTGCAATTAGATTGAGTTAATTCGAATTGTAATTTTTATACTCCATAAATCTTAGTGCCACATACAGTAGTGGACCTCTTGCACACTCCCCATCAGCTTCTCCTGACATGTTAGGCCAAACTTCCTGTTATCAATTGTATCAATTAGCAATTATATTACTTAAATGATTAACTAAATGACTGTTAATTGACTTTTGTCTCTTTGTCTTCTGTTCAGCCACACACACACACACACAGCCCTTACTGTATGGAGAGAGAAACTTGGTGAACTTGGCCAGGTGAAAAGTTATTTTATGGTTGGTTTGTGTATGGGTGTCACACCTTGCAATAGGTCTTTTAAAAATATTTCTAACTGAGGTAATAAGATGATGTTACCTTTTTTGCACCCTAGGAGAATCTGTTTGTGGGTGGAGAAGGGAACTTACATCTTCAACAGTTTGACATCAGTTTCTTTGCATTAGGAGGTGAACCTCTATCTTTTTAAGGTGTGTGCAATATTGTCTTTTGGAGATGTAGTCTAGTGTTGTTTTGGAGTTATTTTTGTTTTCACTGTGTGTGTGTGTGAATTGCGTCATTTTGTTGTTGTTGTTGGGTGGTGGTGTTTGGTTTGTGGTGTGTTGTAGTGTCTGGCAGTGCTGTTTGAGCTGTGCTCTGTGATTGGGTGGCTGTTGTGGAGAATGTGAATTATGTGAATTATTAGCGTTACTATTATTATGATTCTAGGCTAGAGATGCAGGTAGAGAATGTTATGCAAGAGTTATAAATAAATAAATGTTGTGTTTCTGTTGTAAATTGTTGGTAGAGTGTTAACTTGGATTGACAGAGGTTGCTGAAGTAATGTTATGCCACTTTAGGAGAATGGTAACATGAGGTGAGGAGTTTGTTGATATATATATATATATATATATATATATATATATATATATAGGATTATTCAAAAAGAATGAACTGATTTTATTATGCAATATTTTAATAAGGAAAAGCAATAGAAAACTCCGGCTAAGTCATAAGTATTTACCACAATCAACTTTTATTTCTTGTCTTACAAGTGTTCAATGTGGCCACGAGCAGCATCAATGCGATAAGAGTATTCCCTCCAGACACGTATCAGCATATCACGATCCACTGAGTTGATTGCTGTTGTTATTCAATGTTTAAGGTCATCAAGGTTTGTGGGTAGCGGTGGAGTTTTCTAAGTTTGGAATGGCTGCCACAGGGGTGCTGCTGTAGTCGCGTCATTTTTCCGGCAACTTTCAGTTTGTTTACACTCAGAATGGTGAGTCCTCAGCAAAAGGCATTCTGAGGTCTCAAGTTCGAAAACAAATTTGGTTGTCATGGTGCAGTGTGCTTTTCGAAAGCGATTTGACATCAATCTACCCTCTCCTTAGAACATTCAACAGTGGTTTCACAGTTTCAAGAGAGTGGGTGTCTGTGTAAAGGAGAAAGTCCAGGACGGCCATGAGTTTCAGGAAATGAAAAACAAAAGTTGATTGTAGGTAAATACTTGTGACTTAGCTGGAGTTTTCCATTGCTTTTCCCTATTAAAATATTGTATAATGAAATCGGTTCATTCTTTTTGAATAACCTTGTGTGTGGGTGTGGGTGTGGGTGTGTGTGTATATATATATATATATATATATATATGTGTGTGTGTGTGTGTGTGTGTAAATATATAAAAACAAAAAGATAAAGAGAGCAAAGGTAAGGTTGAAGAATTTTATGGATAGAGTCTTACAGCTGTTTCTGGGAAGATCCAGTACTTCCCTTCATCGGAGACAGAAAAAATATAGTAATCTATTATTATATCCATAGGCGGATATTTTTAGTATGAAGTGGTAAATAGTGTGATGTGCTGAAAAAAGAGAGAACAATACCCTCCTCAACCTTATATATATATATATATATATATAGATTGATAGATAAAAAATGGAAGACAGACAAGCAAAGCATTTGGTGTCACGATAATATTTACCTCATAATAAGGAGTATAAATAAAGCATGAGAACAGTTATGACAGATAACAGTTCTATGCTTTATTTACACTTTATTGGTGCTCCTTATTATTAAGTAAATATCCTGGAGTAACACCAAATGCTTTCCTTGGCTCTCTTCCATTTTCAATCCATTTACACCCACTGAATCAGGTACCACTTGTAGCCACCATGGTTAAATAATTTCACCACCTCATTCTCATTTGCACTTCAAGTTGGAGTTTTAGTGGTGAATCAATTGGACATAACTATTAATATATGTCAATCAAAATATACTCCCTGCCTCCCCTCTCTTCCTCGCCCTCACTCACTCTCTCTCTCCCTCTGTCTGTATAGTGCCTTTTATCTTCTACCTTTTATTTGTTTCATTCGTTGGACTGTGGTCATGCTGGGGCACAGCCATGAAGAGTTTTTTAGTTGAACAAATTGATCCCAGTTATACAATTTTGTTTTTTAAGCCTGGTGCTTATTCTATTGGTCTCTTTTGCTGAACTGCCAAGTTATGGGGACATATGCAGACAAACACATATACATGCATGCACATACACACATCTATAATGGACTTCTATCAAATCCACTTGCAAAGTTTTAGTCAACTTGAGGTTATAGTAGAAAACACTTGCCCATGGCTCCACAGTGAGACTGAACCTGGAACCATGTGTTGGGAAAGAAGCTTCTTACCACATAACCATGTCTGTGCCTTTACATATGTATATGTATTAGCAAAGACTGGAAAATTTGGTATAGTTTTAATTCCATGTTACACGGTTTTCATTACAGTATAAGAAATATATTATGAATATTAATATTTATAATAATGATATTAAAAATATAATAAATTCACATATATATACATGTAGAAAACATGTATGGGGTCTCTTATCCTTGATTCCTCAGACAAAGATTATTATTTTTGATTCTTCGGTTCAGGAATTAGAATACAAAATCCCTCGACAGCAGAAGTGTTAAGGCTGCTCCCTCTGGTGACAAGGATTGGTTTGCAAGAGTCCTGTGCCATGGAAACCAAGCCAAACCATGCTGGAATCTGGTGCAGCTGTCCAGTTTGCCAGTGCTGGTCAAACTGTCCAACCCACGCCAGCATGAAAAACAGTTGTTAGAGGATGCTGATGATAATGAATTAAAAATATACTAAACTTTCCAGTTTTTATTTTAATATGTGCTTATTCTGCAAATATAACTCACCAAAACTGATGCTACATTTTGAATCAAACATTTATATACACACATTTGATTACTGGAACATGCAGATGTACTTTACATAAATACAGCTTGGATTACAACTCCTTCTGTACTCTGTGTGTGTACAGATATGGCTGTGTATGATTATGAAGTTTGCTTCTCTACCATAAAATTCAAGATAGATCCCACCAGGTGCACCTTGGCAAGTGTCTTCAACTGTGGTCTTGAGTTGACAATAGTTTGTGAAGAAAATTTGTTAGGTAGAATTTGTATGGAAGTCTGTTTGTGTGTGTTTACCTTTAATGTTTCATGGCTAAAACAGCAGGCATTGTGTCAAAAACATAACTTTGCTATTCAGTAAATACACTGATAAAGTCCCTTGAAAGCAGTGCTGCAGCATGGCCACAGTCAAGTGAACAAAAGCAATAAAAGAAGAAAAAAAAAACTGCTACAGTTTTTTCCCCCTAAGTATGAAGATTATCTGTGTGGTTTTTGAGTATTATAAACTGATTAATACACTGATTAACTGTGGATCTGGATTTTAAAGTGAAGATGAAAGCAGTGTATCAGGATGGAGATTAATTCAAGAGCTTCATAGTAAGATGTTGGTTCTGGATTTGATCTTACTGTACAGTATCTAATATATAGTTCTGTGTCAATCCAAGTTTTGTTGGAGTAAAATTGGGTTGATGAATGAAAACTATCAGTTGACCTAACTTCTGGTCTGAAATATTCAGTTATCCTTTAGGTTATTGACATGTTGGAGCAATGGCCCTTGTTTCTCCCACAAGTGATTCAGGGTCTGGTTCTCTTGTCACTAGTCTTGGAGGGCTTACAAAGGACATGGGAATGGGTGGGGTAGTGGATACAAAATAATTTAGGAGGTCCAGAAATTATTATTTTACATTGGGATTTTTTCCCCCATCCTGGCATTGGTTGGAAGGATCTGATTCAGTTTCTTACTATTTATTTGCCTCAGTCATTTCTCATATAATAAGAGAAATTTTACATTAACCCTTTAGAATTTAAACAGGCTATATCCAGCCCAAGTGTTCTACCAGCTTTATCTTCAGATCAGCCAGACCTGGCCTAACCATTATCACTCCTAAATAGGCCTGTTGATAATTCTAAAGGGTTAATGTAAAATTGTTTTTATTATAACTGAATATAAAAACAAATATTGACATATTTTTCTGTATATAAATGAAAGGGGTAGTCAAGCATGGTGTTAGTTATCATATATGAAACATACTAAAGCACTGAACATTATAGATTCTTCTATGGTTGTTTTACTTTTTTCGTTCTTTTATATTAGTTGTTTTGTCACCCTTCTCAGCCTTTGTTTAGCTTTTAACGACCTATTTATCAACTTTACAACCTTGTTTATTTATTAGTTTCATTATCTAATCATTAAGGAAGAAACAAGTTAATGAGGTCATCTATTTTTGTTATATTCTTTCCCTTTCACACTCAGCTTCTTTATAAGAGAATTCAAAAGAAAGTTTCCTCATTGTGTCAACTTGTGACCATAAGTCCCTACTGTATTAAACTTAACTCGAAGAAGTTATCTTCCAACACCTCATTTGTCAGGCTGTCATCACATAAACGATAACCTGTTAATTACAGTATTTCCATTATCATATTTTCTTTTTAAATTGGTTGAGGACTTCTTGGATTCATATGTTCTGTCAAAGGTTACTGAACTTATTAAACAACTTTATTTTACGTGCTATTTCACTCCAGTTTATTGGTCCTTCAAGCCTACTATGTAGGATCTATTGTATCTATGACTACATTATCCAGTGAGTCCTTCCTTTTTTTAAAATAGGAGGTTGTGATTTAGAAATTTGGCTGTTATTTCTAGTATGTTGAGCAACCACATAGTGGCTCCTTTGTCAGTTCCATATTCCTGGAGCTGCTCTGATTGAGCAAACCTATGGTAGGCAGATAATAAAGGACAATCTGATGTAATTTTGGTGCTGAATCTTCCTCATTCAACAGGTGTTCCATCGGGTGTGTGATTCTAGAGATATTTGACTGTTGTTTCTACCACAATAACCCCTTCATTAGCTGAGCAGGTTTTGGAAGAGATAATAACCCAGTCCTCAATATCATTGCTTTATCTACCAGAACTACTCTATTTACTTGTTCTGTGGCTGATTCCTGGAATCTTTTTTACTGACATGGAATTTGTTTTTCTCCTTTTAACAATAGGGCTAAATCATCATCATCATCGTTTAACGTCTGCTTTCCATGCTAGCATGGGTTGGACGATTTGATTGAGGACTGGTGAAACCGGATGGCAACACCAGGCTCCAATCTAATTTGGCAGAGTTTCTACAGCTGGATGCCCTTCCTAACGCCAACCACTCAGAGAGTGTAGTGGGTGCTTTTACGTGTCACCCGCACGAAAACGGCCACGCTCGAAATGGTGTCTTTTATGTGCCACCCGCACAAGAGCCAGTCGAGGGGCACTGGCAACGATCTCGCTCGAAAACCCTACAAAGGCCAGTCAGGCGGTTCTGGCAACGGTCACGCTCAAGATGGTACATCTTATGTGCCACCCGCACAAGAGCCAGTCCAGGGGCACTGGCAACGATCTCACTTGGCTTGCCGGGTCTTCTCACGCACAGCACATTTCCAAAGGTCTCGGTCAGTAGTCATCGCCTCGGTGAGGCCCAATGTTCGAAGGTCTTGCTTCACCACCAGAATTTGTAGAACATCAGACAATATTCTTTGTGCTATTTAGGTGCATCTTTTTATGCTGTAAATTCCAATAACAAAGAGGGTGACTTTGCTCTTTACCTTTTCTCCTTTGTGATATTAGCAGTGAAGTAGTGGAAACAGTGTGTATAATCAACACTTCCTGGACTCCTTCTAAACTTGGTTCTGTCATAATTTCTCTCATTATATAAAACCACTTCAACAGTTTGGTTTTTAATGTTGTTGTTTTACCCCTAGTCACCCCTTGGTCAAGTAGAATTACAGTCAAAAGTATTCTAGCTATGATTGATTTGTCTTTTATTTGTTGAAAGATAATGGCTTAGCATACCTCCTGACTACAATATCCAATGTGTCCTTCAAGACAGTAAAATGTGGGTTGAGAAAGGTTTGTTGTTATTTAGCATCCACAGATCAACCCTGATTCAGCAGACCTATCTGTGCTCAAGGATATTCCAACCATGACCACCCTGTCTTAAACACAGTAAACCTAGGATCATATTATCCAATATGGCCTATTTTAAGTTTCCTCCATGTTTCCATCTATTGAATTCACTCTCAAGGCAATGGGCAACCCAGGGCTATTGTAGAAAACACTTGCCCAAAGTGTCATACACTGAGACTGAACCTGAAAGCACATGGTTACAAAGCAATTCTTTTTCATTTTAGCACCACACCCCTCTCCTTACCTCAGTGAGTGAGGATAAATTTTTTATTGTTTGTAAATTGTCCTTGTAAGGTCTCACCAGTTATCACTCTCATCGCTATAAAGCTATTATTATTATATCATTATGATATCATTAATAATAATAATCATGCTAGAGATCATTATTACATGTTAAAAATACTTCCCCATTATCATCCTCCTTTTGTATGGTGTCTCATGATTTGTGTTTCCCTTTTTTTGTCTCCTCCCTAAGGTTCAGTCTCTCTTGTGGTCAACTTTCACCACATTAATCTGCTTAAGTCCTACTTTGTCTTTCAACCCTCTTGGGGTACCAGTCAAACTTGATCCAACATAATTAACTTCTCCTTCCCCCAAAATTACAGGCCTTGTGCCTTTGCTAGAAACAAGTGTTATTGTTGTTGTTATCATCTTCCTTTGCAAAGGTGGCATACTGGCAGAATTGTTAACATGCTGGGCAAAATGCTTAGTGGCATTTCATTCTGTCTTTACGATCTGAGTTCCAGTTCTGCCGAAGTCAACTTTGCCTTTCATCCTTTTGGGGTCGATAAAACAAGTACCAGTTCGACTATACCCTCCCCCCATAATTTCAGGCCTTGTGCCTATAGTAGAGAGAATTATCGTTGTAACTGTTATTAATTGAGTATGAAAAGTATATCTTATAAAAGTAATTGATTATGAAGTCTGTGAAACTCAATTAAAAAGTCTTTAATTGGCATATAGGTTTATTGTACCTGATGTACTGAAATCATTTATTGGCTGTTAAGGTCACATGTACAGTATACCTAGATGTTTGGATAGTGTGACTTCAATGTAATGTCAAGTTTTTCTTTCAAAGTTTGTGTGTATGTGTGCTTATATCTATCTCTATATATATATTTGTATGCGTCCTTATATATATATATATATATATATATATATATATATATATATATATATATATATATATATATATATATATGTGCACTCCTAGCTTATTTTCATACTGCCACATACACCTATTCATGTTCATACACACTCATGCATAACATGAAAAGTAGGTGTAAAAGGAAAATAATGATGTTATATACATAGATGTCACTGTCATTCTATATCTGTTTTTCCAAGCAAGCATGAGTTGGATAGGTTTTAGAATGTTTCACCACTATTGACTGTTCTTTATCGCCTAGCACACAGGAGGAAAATGGGATAGTACTATTATGCCATATGTGTCTGTGTGTAAATATATATTTATATGTATGTGTATGTGTGTCCATATATATATATATATATATATATATATATATATATATATATATATATATATATATATGCACATGCAGTAGCATTGACAACACAAACATTAAAACTAAAATATGTGACTTATTTGTACATTTAAATATTTAATGTATTTTCTCCATCCCTCTCTTCTTTAAATGCAGTGTTTATCTATTGCCACAAGCAACATCAATGAATTGCTGTCTAACTGAAGAATTAGAAGGAATACAATATTTTAAAGATGTTATTCCTTTTCTTGAGTTTGGTTTGGTCTCTTATCTCAATTCTTTCTTTGTCAGCAATATATATACACACACACACACACACACACACACACACACACACACACACACACACACATACATATATATATATATATAAATAAATAAAATACCATGGTAGTAGAATCTTGCATTAGGCTGCTACAAACTGGCTGCTGCTGCTGCTGCTCATTTTTGGCTGGCTAGAGATAAAACCAAATTTTCTGTAGGACTCATCACCATTCTAAAGCTGGGTGTGTGCACCACGGAAGATTGGAGAAGAAAGGTTATCATTTTACAAACTTCTCCAGCATCACCATTATCTTTGCCTTCACCATGGTTGCTCAACTTTTGGAAATTGCAGCAAAATTTCCCTCATATTTCAATCTGAAAACACATTAAATAATGTAATTCTGCCTAGAAATCAGTGTGTAAGAAAGGAACAAGTTGGTGATGACTTGGTGTGGTAGGTCAAGGCTGATTTTGGGCTAAATACGCAACTGAATCATCATCATGGTGATGATGATGATTTAATGTAGTTTATTCCAAAACAGGTTGAAATAGCAAAAGAAATTCAACAGAACTTGGAATTGTGGGGAGAGAAACCTGTAGTGTCTAAGTTTTTATGTGGTTTATGCAAAAGAGTTTTGAGATTTAACCACTGGACAACTGACTCAGTCCTGAGTTTAGCTAGTTTTACAGCCATTGAGTGTTGTCAAGTCACATGGCAATCCCAGTCCAACAGATTTATGACCGAAAGTATTTGAATCTTGACCATTTCATTTTCGTTTTTCTTTTTTTTTTATGACTGCATATAAGACTTTCTTTTCAAGTGTGTACTTTTTTTAAGAGAGTATGATGTGATTTTAAGGAGATTTGGTTGCTGTTTCTATCAGGTCGAGAAGCTGTGTGTGTAGAAACTCCCTTTGTTTAGGTCAATCTTGAGCTAGTCTTCCAGTCATGATTGGTCCTGCCTTTGTTCCACACAGTGTGTCTTGGAATACACTATTCAGTGCATTTTCTTTTAAAGACGTGGCTGTATGATTTGAGAGGAAACTAAGCTGTTGTTCCTAGCAGATGAAGCAACTACATAGAGCGTCTTAGCTCAACAAGAATTAATAATGCATCACTTTTAGTCTATATATTTGCCTGACAGACGTATGCAATTAGCTACAGCTAGGTTAGTTAAAAGATATAATTGGTAACACTTCAAGTGCAAGATGATTGAGATATTGCTCCATATGGCATAGAAATCCTTACATTGCTAACTGGTTCGTGAAGGCCCTGTTGCCTGAAGCTGGGACGGAATTTGAACTCAGGACAAAAA
Organism: Octopus bimaculoides; assembly: GCF_046866305.1. NCBI lineage: Eukaryota > Metazoa > Mollusca > Cephalopoda > Octopoda > Octopodidae > Octopus > Octopus bimaculoides. Next base: position 23,418,176 of record NC_142948.1, on the reverse strand, counting down.
GAACTGGAACAAGGGCTGCGTAACATCCCATTGTATATTCTAACAGTTCCACTAGTCCATCACTTTGAACTGGTATTTTATTGACTCTGAAAAGATGAAAGGCAAAGTTAAACTTTGTTATTTGCTGTGAGAACACAGACAGCCAGAACGAATACTTATGGCCCTGTCAATTGAAGCACCTTACTGCCTCCAATAAGACATTAATGTCTTAATTTAGAAGAATAAAACTACCTCCATCTATATTGTAGAATAAAAAGGGAAGCTTTTGGCCAGCATAGTCTGGTTAGATCTATCTATCCTTTGTGTTGAGAAACACCTAACTCACATTTACCCCTCCCTTGGTTGTTGTTTTGCCTCAGGTCATTCCTAACTGAGCAGATCTATAATCAAAGATATCCTGACCATAATCACCCTGTCTTTGCTTGGGCCACTGTCTCATCTGGCATTATATATGTATCTTCTTTTCACTTTTTAATATAGAAGTATGTAATTTGAGAGAATTTAGGCTGCTATTTGTTAGGTTTGAACAACTGCATAAAGGGTTTCTCATTGACTCATTTGACTTCCTTTTAGCTCTGTGTTTACTTGGCAAGAATATTATTATTATTGTTGTTGTTGTTATTATTATTATTATTATTATTATTGTGGCAAGCTGGCAGAATTGTTACCAAGCTGGATAAAATGCTTTACATTTCATCCATCTGTATGTTCTTAGTTCAAATTCCACTCAGGTTGACTGTCTTTCATCCTTTTGGGGTTGATAAAATAAGTACCAGTTGAGCACTGGGGTTGATTTAATCAACTTATGCCTTCCCCTAAATGGCTGGCCTTGTACCAAAATTTGAAACTATTATTATTATTATTATTATTATTATTATTATTATTATTATTATTATTATTATTATAGCAGCTCATCTTTACTGTGTAAATTAATATATATAACCAACTAAGCAAAAGAATTGATTTTCTTCTCTAGATTTTGATCTGTGAGTTTTGTGTAGATTTTAATTTGAAGCTTTTATTGTTTGTTCATTGATGTATTAACATTGAAGGACTCCCAGAATAATACAAGATTTGATTTTAAAGAACTGGTGATGGAAGGAATCAACTGACCTGTAAAATGTTTCTTTGAAAACCTTATATTTCATTTTTTTTTTTCTTCTTCATTGAAACCTGTTATTCACATTTGACTTCCCTATTCTTCACTCAACAACGATACATTTACACTTCGAGAGCAATTGTATGATTTAATTGGATTAGTTAATTATCAAATTAATTTCTGTTCACTGACTACAAGACCTTTTTTATTGTCCTATTGGTTCCTTTCTTATCCCCCAACCCATACATATTTCTGAAGTGAATGTTATATTTGGTGTTGATAAGTCGTGAGAGATGAGGTGACACAAGTTGATTTACTAAAATGACAATCTTATCCTATATCAGTTACTGGATGGTTTGACAGTATCCAGCATGTTACAAGGCCGCATCAAGCTCCAATGTCAGCCTTGGCATAGTTTCTGTGGCTGGATTTCCTTCCTGATGCCAACCACTTTACAGTGTATACTGGGTGGTTTTGTGTACCACTGGCACTAGTGAGGTTACCATATAAACCTCAGAAAGGGAACAGGGTGATGGGGAAGGGGCAAGTGCCCGTGACTAAGAGGGGGAGTATTTGAGAGGGAAGGTGGAGGTAGTTGGCTTTATGCCAGGTGTTGAAAGACTAAATATGATGGAACCAAAAGGAAGGTAGTGATGGGGTGTGAGAGCAAAATGTCAGGGTACAAGAGGGTGAGCATAAGAGAGGATACAAAGGTTCGTAGGGGTAGAGAGAGGGTGAGTACACTTTTTTTTGTTGTTTTTACTTGTTTTTACTTGTGGCTATGCTGGGGCTTTTTTTTTTTTTTTTGTTTTTTGTAAGATATGAAATAGTTAAGAGAGAAAACTCAGTTGAATGTAAATGTCACAAGATATTTCTGTCCCGTTTGTACCTGTAATTCTACTGTGCAGCCTTATCCCATTTGTCACACTGTTCTTACCTGAGAATTACATTCAGGTTACATAGATATATGGAATGTTTAACTACTTTGTGTGCTAATTCAGTGAGTGGGTTGTTTAGTTGTTTGACATCACTGTATGAATTCATCAGCATCTCTTTTTGTATATGTTTAGTGGAAGCTGGTTGGATATCGGAATACTTGCAAATTCAACTGCAGGCACCCAAAGACCAGGTTGGGGTGTTGGTGTTAAAGTTATCTACTACCCATTTCTTGCATAACTGCAGCGTTACAAAATTTTGTGGGAATTTTACATTCAATACTTGGCTGCTACTTATTTTATCAACTGAAACTAGAAGGGTGAAAAGCAAACAGAGAGATGGATTTTCATAAGATCTAGGAACCAACACCATTTCAACTATTACTCCACAGCTGATTTATAGCTCTGTTATTGTTCTGTAATACAGCTTTGTTAATTCTGATATAAACCAATCTAAGACTATATATGTATATATATATAAATTACTTGTAGGAGTATCGATTAATATTGTTGTTTAACCCACTATATTTTGGTTTAAGCCTTTAGTATTCAGATCTATCAAATTTAATGTTTATAAATTCATATTGCTTTGAATTAGTCGTGTATTATCTTGTAGCTTTGGGATTTCAGTCAAATGATTATTTATTTTTAGAGTAGTATTGTAGGGTAAGTGTGAGAGGCTATATATGGCCAGTCTGAAGATAGACTATTTTGGCTAAATATGACTGGTTTAAATGTTAAAGGGTTAATTTTCCTTTTTACGAGTTGTTGTTGGTGGTGGGGGAATGAGGTATCAGACATGGAGTATATACTGTAAATGTTGGTGAACAAAATGAGGAAAATAATTTAGAGCAGTCATGGGCAAACTATGGTTTGTGGGCTCTTCTGAATGGTGCACCTAATGAAAAATTACCTTGAATTTTTTAGGAGTGTGGCCTGACTGATTGATGTACCATGTTTCATGTAGCCTGTTTCTTAAAAGAGGTTTCCCATGCCTGATCTAGAGAAAGAAACTTGGAACTAAACTGTTTATGGCTGCTAGGAAATTGTTGTTAGGAAGTGGTTAATGGAGGAATTGCTGGACATTGGTCTAACTTCCTTGTGTTGTTTAGTTACATCCATGTATGTTCTGAGCTTAAATCCCTACATGCTTGGTGTTTCATCTTTCTAAAGTTGATAAAATAAGGCACCAGCCAATTCAGTTTGGCTTTTTTGTCATCTTGGGTTCAATAAATACCATTCAGATACTGAGTCTGAGAAATAAAATTGACGATACATCTGTCTTCAAAGTGATGAATGTGGTGGGATTCATTCTTAATTATTATGATCCCAACTTCATCTTTCTGGCACTATGAAATAAGTACTAGGACTTGAAATGCAATACCAGGCAGTGGCTCTCATGGCTTCTGATCTTAACTGATTGGAAGTGTTATCATATACATGTTATGTCTTGCTGTAAAAGATGGGTTGCAGTAAATATTCTGCTCAATACCACAGATTTGCTTGTCAGATGCTTGACCTTAACCAGTTGAGCATGTCCCTTTGTGGCTGCCCATATGTGTATTTCTGATCATGAGTTGTAGTAGTGGGGAAGTGTCATAGTCATATTTTGAGAAGAATTCTTTGGGGTTCACCTCAGGAAACATGGGTGTTTCATTCATCATCCTTAAACAAACCTTATTCAGGGACCTTCTGAGCAGGATCAGCTACTCAACCTGAAGAAAATTCAAACTGGACCCCGCCTGCAGAGTCATGTGCTGTTTATCTTGACATGAGATCATCACATTGCAGACATATGGTTGTGATGCTTGTACATGTACCTTTATCAGACAGGTAGTCATGATGGGTATATTGGGCTTCATATATATATATATATATATATATATATATATATATATATATTTGTACTCCGGTGTCACTTTGATGGTATGTGCTGCTCTCTCAATCAGTAATAATAATAATAATAATAATAATAATAATAATAATAATGATGATGATAATTTTTAATTGAGGCACATTAGATACACAGGCATAGAGACAGCACCAAGAACAGTAAAATAACCATTTGGTTAGTAACAAGTATTCAATGTTTAAGTTTTGTATCTGCTGCCAACTGGAAAGAAATTTCTTTTGACTTGAATAAGTGACTAGTTTTTGTCTGTCAACTGTCCAAGAAGAGAAGAGCACCAATTTTAACATCAAACAACTAATTTTAGTACACCCCCACCCCCACATCAGTTGTTGTTGTACAAACATTCCTCCCCTCCCCTTTGGTCACCTCTGACCAATCTGTCACCTTTGTTGTTTATCTCCTTCTGAGCAGTCTTGTCTTCTATTGTGACATTGGCTATCTAGGTCTACATTATCCAATGTACCCCTCTCTCCTTGTTATTTTGTTCTAGGAAAGGTCTGACCCTGGCAGACATTCCAGTCATGACCATCCTGTCTTATTAGAATATAATAATGTATCCAGGACTAAACTCTTTAAAACAGTGGAGATTAAATATGAGAGAGGTTTGGCTGGTGTATCTAAGCATTACATTTTACTGAGTAATCTGAATGCTAGAGGGTTAAACAGCAGTTGTCTGTTATATGGATGGTTAGATTTCTGTTGGTTTCAGTGATCGAGGATTCAGTTATTTGATCTACTGAATTACCTGCTCCTGAATTAATGTGTAAGTGGCCAAACATTCCAAAAACATGTGCTCTTAACGTAATTCTTGGGCAGTATCAGCATAATTCAGAGTATGAGTATAACAAGGTGGTGCATTTGAATTACACGTAAAATCCATTTGATGCGCTTCTGTATGCAATTTCACTCACCAAGATCTTGATTGACTCAATGCTCTAGAAAATGACATTTGCTGAAGATGCCACACAGTGTAATCAGACCCAGGGTTTTGTGGTTGTGAAGTGGACTTCTTTATCATTTGGTCATATTGCCATACTCATGATAGAAAAGAGAAGCACTTTACATAGCTCCTGGTCAGTCTTCATTGAACAGCAGACACATGCGATCAGTCAGGTCAAACTATGACTGACTAGCCATGCCGTCTAAAATGAGAAATCAAAATGATTGGAGGAAAAAACTTTGCAGCGTTTTTTTTTAAAATTTATTTTCAATGAGTCATCGGAGGAAGGGCCATGATACTTTCCAGGAATTATGGGATTGGTGAGAGGCAATTATTCTCAGACTGGAAGTTTGACCTAAATATATTTAGTATATCCTGATAAAGGCATCCAAAAACCCAGTGGTGGTGGTGGTTGTGGTGCTAACTCAGTCTGACACCTCTCATTTGTGTTCTCAGTTCAAATTCTGTTGAGGTTGACTATGACTTATTTTTGCAGGGTTATAAGGGATGCTTTGTTGCTCATAAAAGTAAAGAGTTCACGTTAAGAGTAGTGAGTATTCTTTACTCCTGCAGTGTACAAAGTATCACCTCTCCTGCTGGTGCACCCTGAAGAAGTGGTTGGTGAGGGAGTGGAATTGACAAAGATAAACAGGGCTTATTAGTCCTGTACCATCAAGGAATGACAACCCGTCTGGTGTTACTGGCATGATAAGTGTTTGGTGATAAGGAAAGAGAATTCAGCTATAGAAAACAAGTTAAAAATGTATGAGCACCAGTCTGTGAACACACACACACACACACACACACACACACACACATGAACGCAAAAAAAGCTGTGTGGTTAAGTTTACCTCACAACTGTGGGGTTTCAGGTTTGCTTCCACTGCACATCATTTTAGCGGCTGTTTCCTACTGTAGGTTCAGGTCAGTGGCTCTCAATAATGGGACTGCCAGGATTTTGAGGTGTGTGGACACCTAGCCACTATTTTCCCCAGGTCTACACTGACCTGGAGTTGTAGCACTTGTCCATCTATGGGTTAACTCACATGTAAATCACTGGGAGTGAAGGACTCCTAGTTCTCATTAGAACTTTTTTTCAAGAAGGTAAACTTGTATTAAAAAAAACTGCCTTAAATGCAGTTGGTTTTTGATTATCTTGACCTCTGTTGTGCCCCTAGTTTTATAGCTGATTGCATTGAAAAGTAGATTCATTGCTGTGCAAAACTTCAAACTCTCAAAAGAAAAAAATTCATGTGCAGCAACTTGGAATTGCAGAACATTTGCACAGACTTAATGAGCTTAGGAAGTGGTCACAATCAGTCACGAGTCAACTTCTCCACATTCACTTGCGTGAATGAACACACACACACAATGAACACACACACACACACACACACGCACACACACATGAACGCAAAAAAAGCTGTGTGGTTAAGTTTACCTCACAACTGTGGGGTTTCAGGTTTGCTTCCACTGCACATCATTTTAGCGGCTGTTTCCTACTGTAGGTTCAGGTCAGTTGTGGAACCCCCATTTTATGTGTGTGTGTGTGTGTGTGTGTGTGTGTGTGTGTGTGTGGCAAGGGACAGCCAAACAAAATAGGTTCCTAAAACAAAAATTCTTTGTGGTATTTAGTTTTGTGTATGTGCGCACATATATATTATGTAAATTATATATTTATATTGTAAATGTATGTGTATACAGATATACAAGTATGTTAGTTGTTAATGTATATCATTCAGTGTTCTTATTTTGAAAGTTTTTAACTAAAAGTCTAGTTTTTAGTGTTAGTCTGTAATAGTATCATTCATTCTTTTGCTACAGGAATGGTACTGGAACAGCAGCAGCATTCCTGTTATTCTCTTTCCATTGTATTATATATACACGGCTCACATCTATGTAACAACTGGAATATTCTACACATTTTACTGTGTGTATGTTTGTTTGTTGATGTAATTTGAGCTCATTTTCTTATAGTTCTGATGACGTTGCCATTCCCCCCCCCCCCCCTTTTTTACTTTAAAAACTAACACACAATTTGCCTTTTAGTTATCTTACTGGCTTGTGACAGTTCTGGGATTGAGGTTCTCTCAGCAGTATGTGTGTTTAATCTATGTGATTCTCTGTTTGTGTGCATGCGTCAGTCTATGAAATTGTGGGTCTATTTCACAGTAAAGATTGTTTTTATTTTCAATTCTCATTGAGATTTAAAGAAATAAAATAAAACGTTGGTTTCTATTTATGTTTTATCTGATTGAAGATCCTGGTTTTTATAGAAGTGCTGAAATTGCATGAAAATCAATGTGGCTTGGGTACTTTTAGCAGGAGGGTCTTTAGCAGGAGTATTTTATGAGATTCTGGAAAGAATGTAGCCAAAGGAGTGTGTGTGTGTGTGTGCGTGTTCTGTGACTATCAATTGTGGCAGTTGATTTATAATGTATTTGATATTTAGTTTTTTTTTATATTTACACTCACACACTGTTAACTGCCTATTATGTACAGTATGTAGTGTTAACTATAGGTTGCAGTATATAGTGTTAACTGTCTATTGCATACACCATAGTGTTAATGTTAGATTATATACAGTATATAGTAACTGTGAGTCATTGACTTTATTTTAGGAATATCTCTTAGCTTATGTATGTTTGTACGTACATATGTATGTATGTGTATAATCGTGTGTGTGTGTGTGTGCCAGTGGTATGTTTAATACAACATCCAATGTGCATGCATGTTTAGTTGTATGTATAAAATATCACCATCGCCACCAACAGCAGCAGGTTGTCAGACATAACATTCAGTGTGTTTGTGTCTGGTGGAATATGACTGGAATGTGTTGTGAAAGTTCTTATTCTTCCATTTTTAAATATAGTCTTTAAGATTTTCAACTGTCAGTCTACTTTCTGGTAGAGTGACAATCAGTGGAGTATCAAATAAATTGTCTTGTGGTATTTAGTTATATTTTTTTAGTGTCCTCACTTCAAATCCCTCTCTGATTTACTTCACCTTTTATCCTTCTGGGCCTCAATAAAGTAAGACCAACCAAGTATTGGTTCACTTATTTCATTCTGCCCTTATTCTGAAATCTGTGGAGTTGCAGAAAATGTCTTGAAAGGGTTTTTAATTGATTATTACTGTCAACTTTCCCTCTCTTCATCCTGAGGTTGGTAAAATTGTGGTGGCATAGATGAGTCAATTTACCCTGCCTCCCCCCATTAGTCAATTATAGTGGAGTGGATGACTCCATCTACCCCCACCCCTACTGTGTCCCTTTCATTAATCTTATTATCACAGTTAGGGTTGTTCTCCATTCTTGAATGTTGTTCTCTAGTTTATTATTCACTGTTTCTATACAAAATATGGGTAGGGACATAGCAGTATGAGGTTGAGAAATGGACTTTATCACTGCATGGTTCCAGGTTCAATTTCACTGAGTGGGACACTTGGGCAAGTCTCTCCCAACATTACCTCACATTGACTAAAACTTGGAGTGAAATTTAGTAAGCACTGAAAACTGTGGAAACCTGTTGTGTGTATACATTGTTGTCAATTCAGCTAAATGTGCTCTAGAGTGGGGTCAATTCAACTACCACTGAAGACACTGCTCTAGTATGGCCACAACCCTATGGCTGAAGTCAGTGAAATACAAAATGTTAAAGAATATATTTTTAATTACATATCCTGTAAATTTATGAGTTAGGTATGAAGTAGAGTCACAGATTTGAGACAGAGAGGGAGCAACTGTCCCATTGATGCATACAGTCCTGTATCTATCTGTTGCTTGGTTAGTGACCTTTGGATGATCATTAGTCTAATTGGTAACACAGTTACCCTGTTAAGCAATAAATACAGGTTTCAATTCCAGTCATTGAACCTGTTGCTCCTTATTTTTCTCAAAGTGTTACTTATATCTGCAACATCTTAAAATCTTGTTTATTTTAAAATGAAATAGAGATTTCCAAGAAGCGAGTTGTTAAAATAATTGGAATGTTTATATTAAACGTCTCAGTTAGCAACAACTGTACTTGTGTTGGCCAACTTTCAGACTAATTTCTGCATGGTTTTCACTTTTACTAGTGGCTCTCTCACTGGCCTTTTTTCCTCTTTCTTTTTAATGAACTCTATTTAGATTTTTAAACAAAGATTTTGGAAATGTTTTTTTTGTTTTATTTTATTATACATATATTTGTAATTGTGTAGGTGGGTGTATATATGTAATTATAGGCACAGGTATGGCTGTGTGGTAAGAAGTTTGCTTCCCAACCACATGGTTCCGGGTTCAGTGCCATTATGTGGCACTGTGGGCAAGTGGCTTTTACTATAGCCTTGGGTTAACCTAACCTTGTGAGTGGATTTGGTAGAAGAAAACTGAAATAATCCTGCTGTATATGTGTGTGTGTGTTTGTTCCCCACCACTGTTTGACAACTGGTGTTGGTGTGTTTATGTCCCTGAGCAGTTCAGAAAAAGTGACCAATAGAATAAATACCAGGCTTAAAGAAAAATAATAAATACCGGGGTTGATAAGTCCAACTAAAATTCTTCAAGGTATTGCCCTTGCATGGCTGCAATCAAATGACAAGTAAAAGAATAAAAGAATGTGTGTGTGTTTGTGTATGTGGCTTGGGAACCTGGTTCACAATTCTTAGGTTTTGGGTTTGATTCTTGGGCTGGATGGTATATTATGTCCTTAAGCAAGATACTTCATATCACATCATTTTAGTTGACTTGGCTGCAATAGTTGGGTGGGTGTTTAACCCCTAAAATGGACTGGTGTCCCATTCAAAGGAATGCCTTGTATTTTTCGTTGCTTAAATGTTACTCTAGATACAAGTTTAAGCTCTGACCTAA
>NC_142948.1:23365941-23403441 GCF_046866305.1 Octopus bimaculoides | reverse complement strand
TAACCCCTGCAATCTACATCCCCCACTCCTTGGACTGATGTGAGAGATTATGAATTCAAAAATGGTTAAAGGTGGGTAGCCAAGATGGTAGAGTACTGTACATCTAAGAAAACTGGATCAGTTTTTCTTTTCTTCCTTTTGGGATTGATAAAGTCCCAGTGAAGTACCAGATGAAATGGTTGTGGTCAGAAAGTCTTTGATCAGATCCACTTCATCAGGACTGAGCTAGTTAGTGTTAAATAAAAACACTGTACCATGCCAAATGTTGTGACAGGTCAAGGGTGGGGGTGGTGGGGGTGGGAGATATTCAACAAATGCAGGTTGCAATCTTTAAAAAAATTTTTTTGCCATAAGTGCTTCCCATCCACTGCCTCTGGGCATATTAATAAACTGGTGCACTGGTGCACCTTCACCTTTGCTACATAGCTGCACAGTAGCACCACCATCTGCATGCTGTGCATTCCTGTTAATTCTGCAATGTCCCTCCCTCCTCTTCCTCTTACTTGTCAATCAATCACTACAGATATCAGCTTGCAGCAGCATCAGTTTGCTTCACTGATTGACTTAGTATATTCTTCTGTTTTCACTGTATCTCCTCTTCTTCCTCTTTCTCTCAGCTACTTGGTTGTTTTACTAAGAATGTTGTACTAATGCATCATTGTATGTATATATATATATATATATGTATGTGTAAATACACACACACACTTTCACTACTCTGATCATGTTTTACTTACATTTTACTAACAGTCTATCAATGTTGTACTAAGGTTTTTTTCCTCTTTTTGTATAACTGTTTCCTTCCAGTATCTTCATTATTCTACATTCTTTCACTCTCTTCTCTCATTCATGGATGTATATGTGTATTGCTTTTTCTCTTTTGTTACTTCTCTCTCTCCCTCTAGTGGTCTCTCTCTTTCTCTAAGTACTGATCAGTCAACATGCTAAAAATAATATCCAAATCTCACTCAAACCACACACTATTGAGAAAGATAGTTCAGTCGAGATAGACGATGCAGGAAGAACAATAAATAGAGAACATCTTTGATCATGGGCTTGCTGTTTGGTGGCTGACTCAGGGTTAAACTCCTGGTCTCGTCAGTTCTATTAGTGTAATAAAACTCAATGTAGATTATGTACAAGAGGGTGCTGAAAAGTTCCTGGCTTTAAGGGTATCAGGAAAGGCTTGGTTGGAGGCCCAACCTTCCAAGTTCTTTTACAGGGCTTAGAAAAACTGAAGGACCACTGTAATGTGTGAATTGAGAGGGGAATATGTTGAATACAATCATAATTAACTGATCCTCTTGTATGTTCTTTAACCCAAAACCAGGAACTTTTCAGTTCCCTCTCGTAAATGTATTGCTGTATGCCAATTTTTTTTAAGGTCTTATGTTAAGCCCTGGTTTCTTGAACTAGGATTTTCTCAGTGCTGCACAGATCACCTTAGACCCAGCTAAGGAGCTTTTATACAGTAACTCAAACTGCTAGAAATAGTAGCCAATTCTCTTTGAAATCACACTTCACCCTCTTAGAAGACAGGAGGGCACATTTCTTGAATAGTCCTAGGCACATGTTCTAAAAAAATACAGAGGATCACATCTGAAATAGGTTTGTATCTCGAGTCTGCTCTATCAGGGGTAACCTTTCACTAAACAATATCAACCATCTTCTTAGAAAACCTGAATATGATGGTATAGGGGTGGGGAGTGTCAAAGGTTGACGACTGTAGTGTAATTTAATGTTCCCTGATTCTTGTAACATTGGTAGCATTGATTCCAGTTGGAGAGGTTTTTTTGCAAGAAAATTCTCATCAGACGACAAGGGAACTGGCAGAGAAAATGGAATGCTCCTACACTGCTATAGAGAAGCATTTTCACTCGATGGGAAAGGTTCAGAAGTATGATCTGAAAATAAATAAAATACCACTATCAGATTGATCTGCTGTACATTTCTGACAAATCTGTGGGTTATGTAATGTCTTTAGTTAGGAGAGGTCAACAGCTATGGCCATTTGGTCCTTTTCCTCTTCTCCTCTAAATTCTTTTGAAGTTCGAAAGTGGAGTTGGTGGTGTGTGGGTCAAATTCCTTACACAGGATTGTCTTGATTTTCTATTTTTTAAACTTCCTATTCAACAAGACATTCTTTCTAGCTGTGTGTGTGTTTACATATTTCTGTGTAGGTGGGATGAGGATAACTGTCAGTTGGCTAAACTTTCTTCTTCAAGTTTGTATTACAGAAAAACTAAGCAAATCTAATTAACATTATTATGTCTTCTGGAATTTTCTCTTAGAGTCCCACACCACATTATATTGTAGGGGTGAGGTTGTCTCACTGACATAACTGCTATCATTGATCCCTTATTTGATTAACTCATTGGTTCTGAACTGAGGTCCATATAAGATTTTGTTGTTAACGTTTATGTACAATAAATTGGTTACACTTCTACAATTAATAAAATATTTTGACAATTTTTTTTTTATGCAATTCCTTGTATTTGATTATAAAAATACAGTACTCTTTACTCTTTTACTTGTTTCAGTCATTTGACTGTGGCTATGCTGGAGCACTGCCTTTAGTTGAGCAAATCGACCCCAGGACTTATTCTTTATAAGCCTAGTACTTATTCTATCAGTCTCTTTTGCCGAACCGCTAAGTTACAGGGACATAAACACACCAGCATCGGTTGTCTAGTGATGTTGGGGGGACAAACACAGACACACACATACATATATATATATATATATATATATAATGGGCTTCTTTCAGTTTCCATCTACCAAATCCACTCACAAAGCTTTGGTCAGCCCGAGGCTATAGTAGAAGACACTTGCCCAAGGTGCCACGCAGTGGGACTGAACCCAGAATCATGTGGTTGGTAAGCAAGCTACTTACCACACAGCCACTCCTACGCCTATAAAAGAAAAGAACACTTACAGCACCTAGGTTTCCCAAGTGGTCACCCATCTAAGTACTAACTAGGCTCGATGTTGCTTAACTTCGGTGATCGGACGAGAACCGGTGCTGTCTGCATCGGATGGCTTTGGGGGTCAAGTAGAGTAAAATAGAAACCAAAGGGGTCCATAAACAAAGAATGGCTGAAAACCACTGGTTTAACTTAGTTGCAGGGGAATTTCATGACTTTCATGTCTTCTTAAGGATGTCAAAGATATTTGTAAGAAAAAAAACCCCTTTGGTGAGAATGAGAACTGGTTGAAATTGGTCATTGCTTGAGTTCATACTGATATTGATGGTGATTGTGATAGTGATGATGTTTGTTGAGTGTGATGATGTTTTCTAATATTCATAGAAAACCACAAGTTTGTAAGGTGAGAGCCTTGCAAGAAATAGCAGTTAAAATCACCTTGGACCACACTATATCTTTAAAAAATAGATTATTGGATAATCTAGTTCTTTAAACATTGAAAAATAAAGTTGGGTAGTTGTGGCGGAAATGTGATCTTGGTGTGATTTGAACTCATGTAACACAAATCTGCCATTTTGTTTCTTGTTCTACCAATTCTGTGTTTCCACTGTCATAATTAGTAAAGATGAGTTTTGACATAGGCACAAAGTAGTCAATTAAATCAATCCCAGTATCAACTGGTACTTTAATTTATCAGCTCTGGATGGATTAAAGGCATGATTTGACTTGAAAACAAGAGTCCTGGAACAAATATTGCCAGGTATTTTGTCCATCACTCTATCGATTCTGACTGGCATTTGGTGACAGGTTTTGTGCATTATATTCCCATTGCCAGTACTTAATTGACTCCAAAAAGGATGAAAAGGTAAAATCAGCTTCAATGAGATTTTAGTTTAAATGTAACAGGGCACATTTACATATTACAAACTATTCTCTCTCTCTCTCTCTCTCCCCCTCTCTACGAGTCTGCCAATACACTATCACTCTCCCATAATAATAATTTTAGCACCAAGTCCAGCAATTTTGAAGGGTAGGGGAAGTCAATTACATAATTACTGGTACTTATTTTATCTAACCAGAAAGGATGAAAAGCAAACAATAATAACTCTCTCTACTTTAGACAAAGGCTTGAAATTTTGGGAGAAAGGACTAATTGACTACATCAAACCCAGTGGTGAAGTGATACTTATTTTGACCCCCACAAAAATGGAAGGTAAAGTCAACCATGGTGGAATTTGAACTCGGAGCATACAGCCAGAAGAAATGCTGTCATGCATTTTTACCCAGCATACTAACAATTCTGGCACCTTGCTAGCTTAAAGAATAATAATTAAAGGAATCTGTGATAATTTCATGTTCTTCTATGCTGTTCCATAAATTTCTAAATCTCCATCAAATTTTGTTAAAGATTTTTGCTATGTATGTCCTTCCATAGTTTTTGGCTTGTTAAAAGTGTAACACTTCTGCACATATCATAACAAGCACTATGATAGGGGTGATGATGATGATGATGATGATGATGATGGTAATGGCTGTAATTTCAGAAATCTGTATTAAGTAAAGATAGTAGTCCTCCCCACCCACAACAGACTAATATCACTTGTGGAGCAGCAGCAGCAGTGGTTTATATTATTCTTTGGCAGAGTGCCATTCCACATCTACCTGAAAACCTTGATTCTCTTCTTTATGTAATAATTCTTACTCATCTTGGGTTATCTCCATTGTAATTTTCAGCTTTAATCTTTTTCCACCTTCATATCCTGCATAAATAATCACTACACACTCTTTCTCTCCTTTCTCCTCCTCCTCCCTTCTCATCTTCACCTTCTCTCTTATATTTCTTATATTTATCTTCTTGTATGTACTCCCTCTTTCTCTCCTCCTCCTCCTCTATAATCTGTACTACCCAGAATCCTTAAGCAAGACGCACTATCTCTTGTCTGTATATGCAGTTATAGAACTTCCCATTCTTGGTTCCAATAAGTGTTTGTTTTTGCACTATCTTTTTCAATGAAGTGAATCTGCATCACTCATTATCACTGTAAACATCACTGAAAACTAGGTTTTTGAGTTAGATTGTGTTGCATTTCTGGTAGAAACATCAGTTGTTCCTTGCAGATTCTTTCATTTACAATTTAAAAAAAAAAAGGCAAAACTCCATCTTGTCTTTCTTTCTACCAGAATATTTCAGAGACAATGAAGGTGTGTCAGCCATCCGTGCCAATTCTATTTGAAATGTCTTGAAATGTTGCTTCATTCTACTCACTGACTCCCTTCCGCCAGTGAAATTTTATTTCACTTCTAAATGTTGGCAAAATTGTTAGTGAGGAAGCACAAAAATACCTTGTGGTCCTTGCTCTGCCTGTGTTTTGAGTTTAAACTATACCAAGGGCAATTTTAACTTTCGTCCTTTCCAGATTGATGAAATAAGGAGCCAGTTAAGGGGAGGAGACTGGTTGTATTTTTAAAATAGGAAATGAGATACTTTGTGTCGGTTCTGGTTCTTTGTATTTTGATTAAATGTGAGCTAGATTAACCCCCACTCTCCCCCACTGAGCTTTGGTTGTGTTTAGCCTGTTGTGATTTAATCCACCCTGTTGCAGGGACTTGTGTCAAGGTCACCAGTTTAAGAATTTTGTCCCAAAGGCCATGTGTATGGATTTGACCTTCCCTCTCATCTAAAAAAAAAAGAATTTCTTGAATAGTTAAGTATATTGGGCATGATGAGCTAGTAACTAAGTCAACAAACATGTTGATAACATGTTTGTTGACTTCTTAGGTTACATATTGACATATATAACCTACAAATGGTTATGTGCATGAATAGGATCAAGTTTCACTCACTACGGTTTGGTGCTTCCATAAAAATGATCTGTCTTTTATTTGGCTTGTATTATTTTGAATTTGGTCAGTTGTTGCTTAGGACCCACTGAAAGTAAAAAGTTGGTAGAAAGCAGGCTTTTGTTTCAAAGTGATCTAACTGTTGCCGTGTTTCATAGGCAAGAGTTAAGTTTGGTGGGTTGGTGATTAACAACCACTGCAGACAGTGAAACCACCTTTTATCTCTATGGTAACAGAAATAATGCACACCTGGATAAGAGCAATAAGAATTGGAAATAAAAAAGAGAAACACACACACACTTGTATATAGTAGAAAATGTGTGTGTGTGTGTGTAGATATGTATATTTGTATGCATATATATGTGTATATATGTATGTAAAATGTATATGTGTCTATATATGTACATGTTTGAATGTATATATATATATTTGTGCGGTTGTGTGGTAAGAAGTTTGGTAACAAGCTTCTCAACCACATGATTAGAGTGAAATATAATCCAGATAGGAAGACAGAGTTAATCACATCTTTAATGACCAGTTACAATTGTTTATGTACTAACTCTGTTTTCAATACCAATTCATGTGAAAAGTCATATAATATTTATGGTTTTCAACACTAGAGTGACACTTCTTCAGACTGGCATCAAAGGTACACTCTTACATTGTGCATCTACCAAATGCTGTGTTTTGCTTGTATCCAGAGGAAACAAAAAGTATGAATAGAGATAAAAAATGAAATTGTGGAAAGATAGACAGCAAATGCAATGTCATTACGAAAGCTGATAAAAATGGTTTGGAGGAGGAGAAATGGAAGAGGAAGATGAGGGTAAAGTTGGAGGAGGAGAAGAAAGAAAAAGCAAAAAGGGAAAAAGGAAGAATAGAAAATAGAAAAGTTAAGCTGGACAATGAGTGATGTCACCATTGCCAGTACCATGCCACAATGGACAAGTGAGTAGAGTAATATTGGTGAAGTTCCACTCTAATGTGTAAAACCACAAATATTATGTAGCTTTTGTGTGAATTGGTGTTGAAAACAGTTGTTGTAGAAACAGTTGTAGCTAGTCATTAAAGTCTCTTCATTGTCCACAAGTTACCTGGCAACCCTGCAGGTGTCGGTGCCATGCAAGAAACACCAGCTCTGGTGTCACTTAAAAAGTAGCAGTGCTGGTGCCACATAAAAAGCACCCAGTACACTCTGACTGGTTGGCATTAGGAAGGGCATCCAGCTGTAGAAACCATGCCAAAGCAGACAATGGAGCTTGGTGCTGCTCCCTGACTTGCCAGTCCCTGCCAAACTCTCCAGTTCTTGCCAGCATGGAAGACACATGCTAAATGATGGTGATATATGATATTTATGTATGTGTCTTTGTGTTTGTCTCCCACCACTGCTTGACAACTGGTGTTGATGTGTTTACCTCTCTGTAACTTAGCAGTTTGGCAAAAGAGATCAATAGAATAAGTAGTGGGGTTGATTCATTTGGATAAAATTCTTCAAGCTGTAGTCTGACTGAAACAAGTAAAAGATGTGTATATGTATAAAGTATGTGTGTATATATATTTGTCTTTTTTTTTTCTACTTGTTTCAGTCATTAGACTGCGGCCACATTGGGACACTACTTTGAGTTTAGTTGACAATTCCAGGTAGTTTTTCTGTTAGTCTTCTTTGCCAGACCACTCAGTTATGGGGGTGTAAACAAACCAACACTAATTGTCAAGTGGTTCTGGGGGACAAGCACACACATAGGTATATATACACATACATGACAGGCTTCTTTCAGTTTCCATCTACCAGATTCACTCACAAGGCTTTGGTTTGGCCAGGGCTATAGTAGAAGACACTTGCCCTAGGTACTACACAGTGGAGTTGAACCTGGAACCATATGGTTGAGAAGTGAGCTTACCACACATAGTGCCTATATGTATATACCTATGTGTGCATGTATGTGTATATATATGTGTGTGTCTACACACCATCACACAAACTGCAAAAATGAAGATAAATTTTATCTTCATTTTAACTGTATTTATATTTTGTTACACACACACACACACACGCACAGGGGGTGAGTGGGTAGTTTCCTGTAATTGAGTAATTCCTGATATCAGTCGATAACATTTTATCTGTGTATATGGGTGTTTAGTGATGAAGTGGGGTGGCATCTAAATCTGTTAGTGGTGTGTAGGTGTATAGGGGTGGGCTATCTAGATATGTTAGAGGCATAAAGGTGTAAAGGAGTGGATTTAGTTGCATAAGGGTGGAGTGGGTAGCTGGATGTAACTTTGCACACTACATGTGTACATGCACATGTGCATGCACACGCACATGCACAGTTTTAATTTGATGTTAGCAAATTAGAACCAGTTACATTCCCCTCCCCCTGTGCCACCCCCACATCTTTGTCTTGAACATATTACTTGAATATTCTGTTTGTGCAGTCAAAGTTTATGTGGTTGTTATGTGGCGCCTCTCCACTCCATTTTGGTGATGGGAGTGGAGTGCAATGGCTGTTTTGTGGGAGAATGTGAGTAGACAAAGATGAGAGTGGTGGCACTGTAACAGATGATGTGAATGACAAGTTACTGCTGAGAGTGTGAGATGGATGGTCACGTGTGTTTTAATCGAAGTACTTGAATCTGGTTTAAAGAGGTAGAAATTTGAGGTAAACTTTACAAGTGTTTTTCTTGTAACCCATGCAGACATGGAAAATTAGAGGTAAAACAAATGAATGTGTGTATACATATATTTTTTAATAAGCTCACTGGTGATTTGTGACACTAGTATCTGATTAGGCACTGGATTATATATGTATACCACTGCAGAGAAATCGCTGCTATCTCCAGCTTTTGAGCATCTACCATTGATGAGGCCAAGGAAGTCTGAAATTACATGATCTGGTAGTCTCAATGGTGATGGCAGAAGAATATCTCCTACTAGCAGTATAAACATGAGTGCTTTAATGCACCATAAGTCCATGTGAGATGTTCTTTCATGGTAACTATCGCAATATTCTGTTCTACCACAACATCCAATTTTGAGTGGGGATAGATATTACCATTTGGTATTAATACTGCTTCCACTTAGAGCTCATGTCTGTATGTGTGTGTATACTCAGAACTAGGTGAACTAGGCTGATGAGAGCAAAGTTACTTAGTCTTTGATATAGTACAATACCAGTGATGATCACAAACCATTAACTTCTTGACCAGTTGACCTATCAATGGAAACAGGCACTAACATGATTTTGTAAAACAAGGTCGTAGTCAAAATCATTTTAAAAACTGTCAAACTAATTTGAGTTCTCTGACTTCTATATCTTGTCTCTAATTAAATTTGGCATCTTTAATTACTTGTTGTATAGCCCCTGGACAACACTGGTCTTGCTTCTCTTTCATACAAGTAATCACCTGAGCAACTAGGTATGATCTATAAGTCTTTTGTTTTCAGTTAGAACGTTTGTATCTATGTCAAACTTCCTTATTGTTAGCATTGTTTTCATCCAATATCTTCAACCATTTTAAAGATGATAGGGAGGTAGAATTTGATGGTTATGTAGAATCTGGTTGCTAATCACACAAAAGTCTCTTTTCCTCTGATAAAAGGTGACGGCAGATGTGGTGTGGCCTTTTAACCTTTTACCATTTAAACCAGCCATATCTGGCCCAAATGTTCTACCTCTTTTATGTTCAAACTGGCCAGATTCAGCCTCTCCCACCTACCCCACAGTGTCATTCTAAAAATAAATAACATCTTCAAAGTCTTGAAGCTACAAGATAATACATAATTAATTTTTAAAGATGTGGACAAATAAGCATTACATTTGACAAAATAATGTGAATGCTAAAGGTTTTGAAATGCGACTGATCAAGAAGACAGTGCTGCAGTAGTGTGTTTACTTTGACTGGTTTCAGTTTTTGAACTGTGGCCTTGCTGGAGCATCTCTCATGATGTACATGGTTGCTTTGACCACAGAATTTGTTTTATTGATTGATGAAGGATGACAGGCAATGTGGTGGAATTTGACAACAGGAAGAAATGATTTGTATAACCAAACACCACAAGGTATTTGGTTAAATAGATCTGCTTTCTCCTCCACCCAACCCCTCCAAATATTCATTAGTCTCTCCTACTTGTTAGCTAATACTTATTGACCTTGAAAGGATGAATGACAAAATCAGTATTGTGAATTACCAAAGTTGTTGGATGCTCTACTGAATCTACCGTCGTCCACTTGTTCTGCCCTCTGTTATTAATGTTTAGGTAAATTAAAAACCAGTTTACTGGTCTTTGTTTTCTAAATTGATGTGTTCAAGTCACTTACCCACCCAACACCTACACCCTCCCCCACTTTCTCTTTAGCTTGTGTTGTGCACCATATGAAAGCTGCACTGTTCACTGCTGCACATTACGCTCACTCCCACCCCACCCTCTATTTTCGACATCTGATATCCAGCTTACTCTGCCTGATGATGCTATACTGTATGTATTTGAGCTGCTCTAAGCCAACCCATATGTTGCCTCAACTGTAAAATGATGCCAACATGTATTAATCCGAGCTCTGATAACTTCTTCCTCTCCTCCGCCTCATCATTCCCACCCTGGGGACATTTTCTTCATAATTTCACATTAATCAAAGAACTTGGCTTGTACTTTTCACTTCTTTCCCTTTCTTTCATTCCATTTCTTTCGGTCGTCTTCCTCCTTATTCTTTCTCTTTCCATTTCATTCCTTCTTACCTATTTCTCCTACTCTCTCCTCTACCCTCTCATTCTCTCTCTCCTTTCTTTACTTATTTATTTCTTTAATCTTTCTCATACCTTCTCTTTTTCTCTCTATCTCATCTTCACTCTCTTGCTTTTACTCTTTCTCACCTTTACTTTCTCTTTCTTCTTTCTCATCTCTATAAACTCAAGTGCTGAACGCTTGACAAGTGCATACACTTCTGTTTTCCTACTGAGGGTTTGATGACTACTTGCAGTACAATTAGGATTGATAACCACTTAATAATTTCATTATTATAATCAGTGTAAGGGCGACAAGCTGGCAGAATTGTTAGCATGCTGAGCAAAATGCTTAGTGGCATTTCATTTGTCTTTATATTCTGAATTTAAAAAACATCCACCAGGGTTGACTTTGCCTTTATCCTTTCCGGGTCAATAAAATAAGTACCAGTTGAGTTCTGGGGTTGATGTATTTCATTTACCCCCTCACCTGAAATTGCCAGCCTTGTGCCAAAATTTGAAATCATTTATTATAATCAGTGTTGTTGTAATGTTGCTCTTGTTATTAATACTTTGCAGTATTTCTTCTGGCTGTTTGTTTTGAGTTCAAATCCCACTAAGGCTAACTTTGCCTTTCATTCCACCAGGGTTAATAAAATATAGTATCAGTCTAATAATAAACTAAATCCCTTCCGCAATACCTTTTGGTAGTTAGCTAAAGCATTATTGTTCCTGGGTTCCAATCATACTAGTCAACTTTGCTTTTCATTTTTTAGGAACTGATAAAGTACCAGTTTTATACTAAGGTTCATTGTAATTGATCCTTCCCTCTTTGGCCTTGTAACCTCTAAGAAATTATTACCTTGAGCATCTTTCTCTCTCTCTCCCCCCCCCCCCCCCCCCTGTGCGTATGTGTGTACCAATGTTGTATTGGTCTCTTTATCTCTTGCAACTTGGCAGTCTGGCAGATAGAGATTGATAAACTAAATACCAAACTGGAATAAATATGAAACACTATGCTTGACTTGAACTTTTGAAGGTGGTGCCATAAGCAAGGCTGCTGTCCAAAGACTGAGACCAGTAAAAGACTAAATTAACTAGTCTTAGCTTTTTAATTATAATAATGAGTGTTTCTAATTTTGGTACAAAGCCACAGACTTTGAGAAGGTGGAGGTAATTGATTATTGTTATTCTTGTTGCTGTTGTTGTGAGGACGCATGGCCTAGTGGTTAGGGTGTTGCACTCCTGATTGTGAGATCGTGGTTTCAATTCCTAGACCAACTGGTTGATGTGTTCTTTGTTCTTGAGTAAAGCACTTCATCTCACATTGCCCTGTGAAAACTTCCCCACCTGACACGTGGTACACCTGTTCAGGCAACATTGATTTGATGGAGGGTATGCTCTGAGTTAAAATTCCACCAAGGTTGACTTTGCTTTTTGTCCTTTCAGAGTTGATAAAATAAGCAGCAGTTGAACACTGGGATCAATATAATCAACTTACTCCTCCCCCGAAATTACTGACCTTGTGCCAAAAATTGAAATCATTATTATTACTCCTATTTTTGTTGTTGTTATTTGTTATTTATTATTATTATTAGCACCACCACCTGTGGTAGCAATATTTCTTTTGAAGTTACAAGGTGGGGATGTAGATGAAAACCTCTCTTTCCCCTCTGTATAATAAATAGAAGGTGCCATCAAAATAGATGTCCTCTTTTACTGATTTGAGAGGAATATATTTCTGGAAGTGAAATTATCTTCCTGTACCAAAATAATTCTTTTGCAGAATAAATATAGAACTGCAAAAATGGGGTGTAATTAAGAACATATATGTGTACAGGAGTGTATATATATGTCTGTATATATACATATACCTATCTACATAGATGTACAATCAAGTACATGCATACGTATGAATGTTACACACAGGCATGCATTTATAGTCACCTTCATTCTCTCACTTCTGCATTATTAATAGGCCTTTCAGCCTTGCTTTCTTCCCCTTTCACCCCCTCCACGCTTTTCCTTATTCCCTCACTCCACCCCCCCAAATGCATCACCTCCACCAAGTGGTCTATTAACACCTCTACTTTGGTCCTTTAAAGGAAAGGCAGCTAACTACTACCATTTTCTGTCATTCCTTTCATTTCAAGAGCTATGCTGCCACTGCTGCCTCCAACACCAAATATTCCTGGATCTTCTTTGACATTCACAGATTCTATTGACACTATAATATATCAGTGTGCCCCTCTGTGGAAAATTCTTCACCTTTTATTATTACTATTATTGTTGTTGTTGATATCCCCACATTAGTCTCTCTCTCTTGAACTTATTTTAGACAGTTATATCTATCTATCTATCTATATTTATTTATTTATTTATTTATTTATTTATTTATTTATCAGTTGATCAATCAGTCTGTTGTTTCTGTGCTGGTTGACCAGACCTTTAATCAAAGCTGTTTCAATTGTAATTAACCTGTTTTTTTTTTTTGAGACATGTTCTATCTCAGACTATATTTTCAAATGTGTCTTTTTTAATGACTATAAGGTATGATTTGATGGGTATTTTAGTGGGTCAGCCTTCAGAAATAGCATGCAATCACTACCAGTCTTTCAAAAAAAAAAAAAAAAAAAACCCAAAAGCAAAAGAAGTTTACATAGTCCTAGATAGTTCTAAAATGATGAGATTGGCATAACTGAAATGTTTTTGATCAAAGTTTACTCAGGATTCAAATGGAACCAAATGACAACAACCCTTGTAATGAGATTAAGTAAAACCTGGATGGGTGTAGAATTATTTTGGAATGATAGAAGAGAGTGGACAGAGAGTGTGTAGCTCTGTAGCCCACCACACACTGGTGTGTGTGTGTGTGTGTGTGTGTGTCTCAGTGGGTTGTTAAATTTATTAGGGTTAGGTACAATATGAAACTTCGATTACATCACTTGAAAGATTGCATGTAGCAAGTATTTTTCCTGTTTGTTTAACCAAATGCATGGAAACGTGTGTGTGTGTGTGTATATATATATACACATACATATATATATATATATATATATATATACACACACACACACACACACAATTACGTACACATATACATACATATATATGTATATATATTGAAAAAAAAGGGGGCAGTCAGAATTTTGGATAATCCTTTATGAGCGCCTTTATTTGCTTAACTGAACTCTTCAAAACAAAAATTAAGATCAAAATGGTATTAATTTTTGTCTTGAAGAGTTCGAATGAAAGCACTAATAATGAATTATCCAAAACTCTGACTGCCTCCTTTTTCTCAATATAAAGTATCTGTACACCACTTCAGATGGAGTTTCATGTGCCCGTTTATTGGACAGTTTTGTTAGATGAACTGTCCGATGAACGAGAATGTGAAACTCCGAGTAACAGTCTTTTGTTATATTTCTGCTACTTTTAAATAAAGTATATATATATATATATATATATATATATATATATATATATGCTTTAATTATTTGTTTCAGTCATTTGACTGTGGCCATGCTGGAGCACCGCCTTTAGTTGAACAAATCAATCCCGGGATTTATTCTTTGTAAGCCTAGTACTTATTCTATCGGCCTCTTTTGCCAAACTGCTAAGTTACAGGGACATAAACACATCAACATCAGTTGTCAAGCGATGGTGGACCACACACACACACACACATATATACGACGGGCTTCTTTCAGTTTCCATCTACCAAATCCACTCATAAGGCTTTGGTCGGCCCGAGGCTATAGTAGAAGACACTTACCCAAGGTGCCATGCAGTGGGACTGAACCTGGAACCATGTGGTTGGTAAGCAAGCTCCGTGATTAGACGACGTATGAGGGTTTGGCAATTTCTTGCCGAACAGCCACACATGATTTGTTTATAGTGCTCAAGTGTTTGTGTACACATAAGCTCACTCCCTCCATCAAATTGACATTACCTGTACAGGTGTACCATGTTCCATATGTCAGATGATGAAATGATTGCAGAGCAACATGAAATGAAGTGCTTTCCACAAGAGCGCAACACCTGGTCTGGGAATCGAACCTACAATCTTGCAATCACAAGTGCAACACCATAACCACTAAGCCATGATGCTTACATACATACACACATACACACTTTGTGATTAGCAAGCCTACCAACGTTTTTATGTGAAGAGATCTTCATAATTGTTTGAGTGTGCCACATGGAAGTGTTGATACTTGTCTCTGTTTTGGATGGCACTCTTGAACAATTGTGAAGATCTCTTCGCATGAAACCATTGGTAACCTTATTAACCCACAAATAAAAAATATTTATCCACCAATGTGGTGTTGAGCACTTATTCTTACTGTTTGATATTAGTGTGTGTGTGTGTGTGTGTGTGTATGCATATGTGTAAACAAGTAAAAGACATATATATGCATTGATGTGTATTGATATTTATTAAATTAGATAACTGGTTCTGTTTACTTTAAAAAATTGTGATTTTGAATACTGATCTTGAAATTGTGGTTTTGCTTCTTTAGAAGCAGAAATATATGTTAATATATACTGTATGCACACACACACACACACACACAACATAATTTTTCTATTTAATTTTTTAATTTACTTTCAGATATTGAGTATGGATGAAGAAAAAATGTGGTACAAGGCTGAACAATATGGCTCAGAGGGTTATGTTCCATACAACTATATACAGTTGAAACCACACCCGTAAGTAACTACTTCAAAGTAGTTATTGTATTGATGTACACTGCACTTGTAATTAAATCTGCAGCAATTTGACGTCAAAACATTGCGCAGTGTTCTCATTTAGGTTATATTGTCTTAATTAGTGTTGGATTTAATAAGTTGTAATGTTTATTTTCCCTGGTTATACCTGTTGTCTGTTCTTTTGCCATTGCTTGACTTGTTAGAAATAGCTGCTAAATCTGCCTTAAATTATAGCTTAAAAAAATAGAAAAAAGATTGACCCATTGGCTGATGTAGATCTAAATATTACTGAAAAAAAAAAAAAGAGTTGGTCATGACTGGAACATCTTTGGTCATAAGTCAGAGCTGGCCTGTGGCTAAACAGTAATACCATAACCTGCAGAAACCAGTGAGGGAGTCTTTATATGGTTGCTCAACTTGCTAGAGATAGCAGCCAAATCTCTCTCAAACAACAACCTGCTGTTTGTAAAAAGGACATCAGATAAAATAGCCTGAGATAGTGTGTGTGTGTGTCTAAAAAAAGAGAGGGTCGCCACAGATAAACTAGCTTTAATCATCAATCTACTGGTTTAGAGTTGACTTGGGTTTAAACAACAATTTGATCTTCAAGCCAGTGAAACCTGGGTTTTGATATTGATTAAAGCAACATGTCTGCGCCTCTTACTGGATCACTTAAGATTCTGATCTTTGTTGTTTAACCTTGCCATTCAATCCTGATAAAGTACACAATATGACCAAAGACATTCCAGTTGTAACTATCTTCTCATATATAAGGGACTGCACAGTTTTTTTTTTCTTTCTCTTTAACATGATAGTATGATTTGATGGCAATTTCACTGCTATTTCTACCAGGTCAAGTTACTGTGTAGATGCTTTAGCATTGGCTGGTTCTCAGTGACCATTGTCGTTTTAGGTTTGTTCACTCTGGACCAACCTATGGCTATACACTTACGACAACTGTAACAAACATTGTCAGTGGATTAACTTCCCTGTCCCTCATCTCACTGAAGCAAAGCAAGTGACATAAAGAAAGGGGACTTCCTTTTTTCTGGTCATTGCCTGCGGCATGTGTAAGGATTTTCGAGCGAGATCGTTGCCAGTGCCCCTGGATTGGCTCTTGTGCGGGTGGCACATAAAATACACCATTTTGAGTGTGGCCGTTGCCAGTACCGCCTGACTGGCCTTCTTGCCGGTGGCACGTAAAAGCACCTACTACACTCTCGGAGTGGTTGGCGTTAGGAAGGGCATCCAGCTGTAGAAACTCTGCCAAATCACATTGGAGTCTGGTGTAGCCATCTGGTTCACCAGTCCTCAGTCAAATCATCCAACCCATGCTAGCATGGAAAGCGGACGTTAAACGACGATGATGATAGCTCCTCTCACAATCTTAGTAGCTCAGGGCATGATAGTATCTAACCAAACAGAACTACAGGCATGGAAATGCAAAACCAAACAACCTGGTCTTTAAACAGTGACACCGTAACTAAATGTCAGTAGTTGTGTTGACTAAGTTTTACACAAGGATATCTGTTTCTCTTATTATAGAACACTTGAAACCCCCATCTCCCTCACAGCCACACACTCAAACACTGATTGCCTGCAGTGACTTTGACCATAAATATCTCCAGTAACAGTTTCAGTTGTTTTTCCCCTTTCCTTTTTCTAATAAATTGTCTTTTTTTTTTTTCTTTTGCATTTGATTCTTTATATCAAACTGTTTTGTTGGACTCCACCTTCAGATGTGATGTATCATAACCTATCAGATATTCTTGAACGAGGATCCCTTGATGTTGTCTTGATTCAGCAAGCAGGTTTATGATTGGAAGTAATCCAACTATACTCATCCATGGCCATTCTGTCCTATTTTTAGTATTATGTATCTAGTGCTACATCAGCCTGTTTATATTTGACTACTGTTTTTAGCAAGTTGAAACGCTACCATAGATTTTCATTTATTGGCTGGTATGATATCTAAAATAGCTGCAAGATTAAACTGACATTGCAGTTCTGTGATTTTTAGTTCAGTCTTTGTGTGAGATCTTAGGCAAGTGTTTTTTAATATGGCCTTGTGTTGACTAATGTCTGAGGGAAACTTAGTAAATGGAAACTGTTTGGAAGTCCATTGTATGTGGTGTGTGTGTGTGTGTGTATATATATATATATATATATATATATATATATATATATAGGCACAACCATGGTTGTGTGGCTAAGAAGATTGCTTCTCGACCATGTGGTAGTGAGCTCAGTCCCATTCTATGGCACCTTGTGCAAGTGTTTTGTGTAGCCCCGGGCCTTGAAAGTGGGTATGGTAGATAGAATCTGAAAGAAACTCATTGTATGTGTGTATATATATATATATATATATATATATATATATATATATATGTTTGTCCCCCACCACTATTTTACAACTGGTGGTGGTTTGTTTACATCCCTGCAACTTGGCAGTTTGGCAGAAGAGACTAATAGAATAAGTATCAAGCTTTAAATTAAGTACTGAGGTCAGTTTGTTTGATTAAACCTTTCAAGGGCATACCTTGACATGACCTTGAAATAAAAGATAAGATAAACAAATAAAAAATATGAGAGAGAGAGAGAGAGAGAGATCTTTGTGTTTATCTCTGCATATTTCATGTTGACATAGGAACTAAACATAAAGCACTTCTAGCTGCTTTTTAAATTATAATCTTTTTTCCATTTAGTTGGTTGTTGAGAGAATATTCAATTAATTGTTAAACTTAGCAATCCATTCTCTCATCATATGAATAATATGATTAGGTGATAGTTTTATTAAAAGTTAAACAATTCTATTTAAAAAATTCTTTTTAGTTAAAAATTTGTTTGAGGGAGTTTTTAGTTGTGTCAGGAGAGTTTTAAAACTGTTTAACTCCCCATGTCAGCTTCAATCAAACAGACCTATGTATAATTGGAGGCAGTCCACTCATGCCTGTCGCATCTTTTTCCTAAGCTCAGTGCCTCAAGGATTACATTATCTAGTGCGACTATCTTTTATAAGATTGTAAGATTTGATGAAGATTTAGCTGCTATTTCCAAAAAGTAAAAGGACTACATAGAGGCTCCCTTTTAGATTAGTTAAACTATCGTGAAGGGCTTTTAACCTAGTTGTGGCCTCTTTTTGGTGTTGCATAAAGGTTTAAAAGTTTAATTGTGTTTGCATATTGTCAACTATCAACTAAGCAAGTAGTTTTGTTTCTTCATCATCATCATCATCATTATCCTTTAACGTCTGTTTTCTATGCGGGCATGGGTTGGACAGTGGTTGGCTTTCATTCTAACATCCATCCAGGTACCTTCTTTGCCCATTATTCCCGGGAGGGTCATAAGAGTAAAGTCCTCAAGTAATTCCTCTCCAGGGTCCAATCAGAAGCAACCATTATTGCACTTTCTGGCTGGATTCCTAAGTGTGACCAACTGAGACTATAGATATTACTGTCTCATTCTTGGTCTACCCTGGGTCTCCTGATGGTTTGCTCAGCTTGAAGACTCTGTCTTGCAATTCTTTCCTGCAACATTCTAATCACATGTTTATAGTACTGGAGCTGTGACCTTTAATGCAGAGAAATAGTGGCTTGACCTGGAGAACAAAATTTTGGTTAATCGGTTGTTGTTGATGATGGTGGTGGTAGTGGTGGAAGCAGCGGCAGTAGTAACATAGTAGGTTGTTAGGACTGCTAGAGCATCGGACATACTAGCTTGTGACATTCTTTCTGGTTCTTTACATTGCGAGTTCAAATCTTTCTTAGATCAACTTTACCTTTCATCCTTTTAGGGTTGATAAAGTACTAGTCAAATACTGGGGTTGGTATGCTCCACTAACCCTCATCCCCTAAATTTCTGGCCTTATGCCTCTACTAGAAACAAATATTATTAAAACCTTGTTTCCAATAGGTAGGACTCAGTCATCATGGGTTTGGATTGAACTCATGAATTTGTTTTATAGGCTGGTTATACAATTCATTGAGTAGAACCACCCTACCTTATTGCTTGACCTGTTTGAAATAGCAGCCAGTTTTCCTTCAAATCACACACTACTGTCTTTAAAAAACTCCAGATATGTTACATAATACAGACAGGGGTACACTGATCATGAGAGAATCACTGGATTGTCATGGTTGGAATGCTTTTTTTTCTTCTTATCAGTAGTGAGTCACTGCTTATCTGAAGTTAATAAATATAAAACAGGCAGGCTCCAGTGTGGTTATCTCTAAGGTTACCACCACTACTATTACTCGGGTCATTACTCTTAGGTTATTGTCACCGCCACTACTACTACTACTGAAAGATTTTAATTTAGCCGTCTTCACTTGAGCCTGGGCAGGGATAAATATCTTACCTTTCAAGTGTGTGTGTGTGTGCACATACACATTGTCACTGACACAACTCCTTTCCATATTGCTAACCCATGCAGTATTGATACTCCTGTAAATACGACCCTCCACTCCTTACAGATATGTTACCTTCCAGAAAATCTTGCTATAGTGTGGGATTCCATACACAACACCTATTTTCCATCTTCTTTCTTCCATGCCCCGAGATAGTTCCTGCAACAAGTTTCACTCCACAGAGTCCATGTTATGGCTAGATTTCCAGGAATATGTTTCTGTAAAGCTCTGGGAGGGTAGGGGATACCCATGTGTGTGTGTGTGTGTGTGTGTGTGTAATAAAAATAGACAGATGGTTATCTGGTATTGCTATAGCTGTTACCTTGGGTGTCTTTATTGTGACATAAGCATAATACAATTGCATAATATGTTGCAGAACCCTTAACTCATCAGACCACCAAATAAACAAGTTAGCAGTGACTTGTTGCTTAATCAACCAATCATCAAGTGAAATTTCTAATCAGAAATACCAACATTTAAGAAATTTGGAGTGAGTGTGTGTGTTCTCAACCTCTCAATCTAGAGGGGTGGATTGTGGAATAAGTTTATAAATATAAGGACAGTTTATGGGCATTAATATCCTAAAGAAGACACCAATCTGAGCAACCTCACCAGCAAAAACTAGTAGTAGCAGAATTTACTCAAATATAGCAGATAGTTGGCACCAAGCATGATAATTGAGCATATGAAGAACATTCAAAGGCATCTGCTGGTGCTGCTCTAAAGCCCCTCATTGTCCTATATTGCTATAAATTTAGCATTACCTGTTCATTCACTCAACTTAATTAATCATGAAAGAAGAGTTCCGAAAGAATATTTCAGAATCAATAAAATATTGGCATAATTTAATGGACATTCGGCTAATTATAATACAGGGAAAATAACTTAGAGCAAAACTGCTGACTAGGTAAGTTTAGTGCAAAACTGCTGACTAGGTAAGTTTAGTGCAAAACTTCTGGAAGAGAAGGATGGGAAAACAAACAGGAGGAAAAGGAAAGAAAGTAACTGAAACTGGCTGAGATAAAACAAGTATGGGAGAAAAAATTAGAGAGAAAGTGGTCCATGCACCTTGTGTAGACTGTGGTGTTGACTCTTTTAAGTCCTGGGATAAATCAGTGAGGAAGCATGACACCATTGTCACTGCTGACGGCTCCCAGAACCATCATAGCTGCTGGAAACTGTTGGAACTTCATTTAGGTTTCTGCATAACCATTTGTCTTTCATTTGTTTTACCTTCTGGTTCCAACTGAATTTTTTTGCATCAGAGAAAGCCCAAAGCATTCCAACTTCTTAGTGTTTTAACTTGTTTAGCAGTGTTTTGCACAGATTGAATGAGTCTCTCTCTCTTGTCACAACCGACATAAACTGCCCCCCCCCCTACATCCGAATGTCCTTGTGTAAAACTATTCTTATGACACATTCTGAAGCCTTGATGTCTTTTGCAATGGCTCTGATTGACTTTCTGGGGTTTTCATAAATTATTTCTTTGACTTTTTGTACAAAGTTATATATTGTGATACTATTAGGACCCTGTACATGCTTTTTGTGAATAGCTGCTGCTGATGTTGGATCCCCTGTCAGCAGCTTCCAGCTCCTTTTGAACTTTGAAGAAGTCAGCTATCTCTGTATCACTATGTTGTACTTTTAGGGCAACAATAACTGTGCTTTTTCATTTGCTGGCTCAACCTGTTGTCTGACATTATTTATCTGAAAAGTAAAGTAAAAAAAAAAAAAAAAAAAAGTTAGGGTTCTTGAAGGAGGTGTCCTCAAAAAACTGATTCAACCTGTATATATGTATTGTGTGTGTATATGTGTATATTGTTTTTGCTTTACTGTTTTATTGGTTTCAGTCAGAGGCTGAGGTCATGCTGGGGTACTTACTGTCTTTTAGTGTGATCAAGATTCTTTTCTGTATTGTTTCTGGTGAAGCAGTGAGTTGGGTGGTGCTGCTCTTCTTTGTGCCTCCTGGCAAGATGTGGGTTCATATGGTATCATAAAAATTTGTCCACACATTCTTTGAAGACCTCCACATCTACAACTCGCAAATCTCTGAGACTACTCAGCAGAATGTTGAATAATTGTAGACCCTTGAAACTCGAGCTAATACAGTACTTGGTCCTTATTCTACATGGTGGAGACGGGAGCTTTGGTACTATGCAGTGCTGTCCAGTTTGGTTGTCAGTATAGCTTTCATTTCCAAGGTTGGAAACTAGACTTTCCAGAAACTTCCCTATGTATATGACTGCATTTCTTTTGCTTCTTCTCTCTGGAGAGTATATGTATTGTATGTATGTATGTACATATGAGGAATAGCTGAAAAGTTCATAGGATGACCAAGATACTTTCATGGAATGTGACTAAATGAGGCTTATTTTACAACATAGTCTCCCCTTGCGATCCATGCACTTCTTTCATAGGTGTTGCAGTGCTTGGATCCCATTGGTGAAGAAGCTTTTGTGTTGTTGGTCAAATAAGTCAACAGCAATTATGACATCATTATCACTGTGATACTTCCATGCCAAGTGTTTTTACATGTTGGGGGAACAGATAATAGTCAGATGGAGCCAAATCAAGAGAATAGAGAAGGTAATCAACCCGTTTAAAAGTCACAGTCGTATACAGCAGCCATTGAAACCAAGGACTTGTGTGCTGGAGCATTGTCTTCATGAAACAAGACCCCTTTCCTCAGTTTTCCTGGGTGTTTGGTCTTGAGTGCCTTTTGTAAACACCCTCAGCAAGTTGGCATAGCACTCTCCATTGATGGTGTGGTCCTTTTCAAGATATTCCATAAGCACAATGCCTTTTGCATCCCCAGAAACTGAGGCCTTCAATTTCCCTGCAGATGAAATGACCTTGACATTCTTTGGAGCAGGTGACAATGGGTATTTCCACTGCATGGATTGTCTCTTTATCTTTGGCTCAAAGTGATGAACCCAACATTCATCCTGGGCTCGGAAACATGGAAACCAGTTAGATTTACCTGAAACAATGTCAGATTTTCCTGTGATGTCATCAGGCTGATGCACTTTTGATCAGGTGTCAGAAGACCTGGCACTCACCGAGTTGAAATCTTCATCTTTCCAAGTTCGTTGTGCAGAATATTCTCAATTCTCCCACTGGATATGCTAATAGCATTGGCTATTTGAGTTATAATCAATTGCCTGTCATCCATCGCCATGTGGTGAATACGCTCAATGTTTTCGTCAGTGGTGGCAGTTGCAGGATATCTAGACCTTGGGTCATCTTCAAGACTCTCCCCTCCTAAATTCAGCTGCCTAATTTTTGCTCTGTTAATAAAGCTGGAGTGTCATCCCCTAATGTAGCAACCATGAATGTCATTGGTGGTTAAACCCTTTTTTCTGCAGGCATTTGATAATACTACAACCCTAAATTTTGTTGATTTTCAAGATAAGTTGCTACTAGTTACTTCTGAAGGTTTCTTTGAACAGTCAGGTGTCCGTTTACCTGGAAAGAAACAATGTGGTTAGTTATAAGAAGAGTTGAAATTAATGCATGCAAAATTTCATAGCTCTAGCATCACTCCTTCATAGTCAGCTAATGAAATTTACAGGCTACCCTCATATGTATGTATATGTATCTATGTGTATATATCAATATATATTTATTTGTATGTATGGATTGATATGTATGTATGTGTATGGATCAATATATATTTATATGTATGTATGTATTGATATGTATTTGTGTGTGTGTGTGTGTATATGGTGGGGTGTTGAAATGTTCCTGGCATTAAGGGTATTATGAAAAGCCTGGTTGGAGGCCCAACCTTCTGAGTTCTTTTAAAAGGCTTAGAAAAACTGAAGGACCACTACAATAAGTGTGTGAATTTGAGAGGGAAATATGTTGAATAAAATCATCATCATTGACTGATCCTCCAGTATTTTCTTTTACCCAAAGCCAGGAACTTTTCAGCACCTCCTCATATGTATGTAATATATATATATATATATGTGTGTGTGTGCGTGTATGTGTGTTTATATTATTGACTGTTGCCTCTCATGTATGACATTGTGTTTCAGGTGGTTTATTACAAAAAAAGTAACTCGAGCTCAGGCTGAAAAGATGTTGCTGGAGAAAGATGATGTTGGTGAATACATTCAGCCAGATGGTGCATTCCTGGTGCGTCACAGTGAAAGCTCTCCTGGTGAATTTTCTATTTCAGTCAAGTAAGTATCACCTTCTCTGTCTAAGATGAGTTTCCTGAGGGTCAGCACTACCTGCTAGTAGTGTCTAACATATAGTCAAAGCACTTCAGACATGACATCTCAACTTTGAGGGGTTACCTTGGACTACATTATGTGTTTATTCTTATAAACACGTAAGTGGTTGGTGTTAGGAAGGGCATCCAGCTGTAGAAACTCTGCCAGATCAGATTGGAGCCTGGTGCAGCCATCTGGTTTGCCAGTCCTCAGTCAAATCGTCCAACCCATGCTAGCATGGAAAGCAGACGTTAAACGATGATGATGATGTTGGAAGTAGGGTGGATATACTAAATTGTAATTATTTTGTGACAGATTGAATAAAAGACCACACGGTATGTGTCACTTTGTTGATTACCACTGTTATAATAATAATGATGATGGGAATGAGTGCTAAAATGGGCACAATGTCAAAGATTTTGGTGTTGAGGTTATCTCTGCAGATTTTTTATAGAAATCCGAATATGCATAATGTAAGCAACAATGCGACAGAAGATGGAAAAATGGTTAATGGGTGTATATGCCATACTTCAGGAGTTCTTGCTCCTTCATCAATACCACACTCAACTCCATTAACCATCCATTGCTTGAATAACCACTAAATACAGCAGTGAAACATTATATTAGATATACCAATTTTAGGCAGCTGGTACCTACATACTAATGACTTGCATAGCAAAATACAGCATCTCTGCAAGTCATTAATAAGATTTTGGTGCGGGTTAGAGTGAATTTGATTGGTGCTAGTACTTAGCTAAAACGTTATTTATCAACCCCAGAATGTTTTTTAACTTGGAGTCCTTCAATAATTTCATGTGTATTTGTTTCCTATCAGCATAAATTGTGGACCATAATAAATGGAATGTTTTTTCACCACTCAGGTTTCGTAATGAAGTACAACACTATAAAGTACTGAGAGATGGAGCAGGGAAGTACTTTCTCTGGGTCACGAAATTCTCTTCGCTTAATGCTATTGTCGATTACCACAGGCGGTCATCTGTTAGTCGGGGAGAGACTATTTTTTTGATAGACATGTTAATGAAAAAAGACAAAAAGAAACAGGTGAGTGAACAAACCTTTCACTAGAAATTTATCCATTTAAAAAAAAAAATTGCTGCTAATTATTGCTGGTTAACCTTTTTCATAAAGGCATGTTTTGTTTTTTAAAAAATACAACATATCTGGACTGTTTCTCTCTGCATCTCGTATAATACATCAATGCATGTTGGAGTATACAGTATGTTCTTTAATGAAATGAAGGAGGTGGGGTTCTATCTGAAGTACTAGATCAGTGGTTCTCATCTGGGTCCATATAGTCCCTTGAGAATCCATGTAAGATGTTGTTAAAATTTATCTGCAATAAATTGATTACATTTATACAATACACAAAATATTTTAACAAATTTCTTAATACAATTCCTAATGATATTTAATTGTAGAAATATAATAGAATTTTTTAAACATCGAATGGCTAAAAGGGTACATCTGAGTAAAAATGGTTGAGAAACACTGCACTAGATATATTTGTTATACTAAGTCAATTAGCCAATACTTCAGTCTTCTCCATTAACGCTAACCTGGGGCAAGCTTTCATCCCATCATGAAATGATTTAATTATAGATACATAGTGATCCGGACATCCAAGTTTGCCAAGTATTTTCCATAGAAAGGCCTTTGTTAAATCAATGAATACCTGAACAAGATCCATATTTTGCTCATAGCACTTCTCCTGCATCTGTCTTGCTGTGAAAATCATATCCATTGTCCTTCTACCAGATCGGAAGCCACATTGAGATTCAGATAGAACATCATTTACGAGACACCAATTCAGACGGGTAAGAAGAATATTTGCCAGAACCTTGCCAGCAGCTGATAAAGCAATACCTCTGTAGTTACCACACATTGTTCTGGCTCCTTTTCCTTTATATAGAGGAAGAATAAATGCATCCTTCCAGTCCTTAGAGATTGCACCATCCCTCCAGACTGCACTAATAAGTTCATGAAGGGACTGTGTGATGTAATTACCACCAAATCGCAAGACCTCAGCACAAATTCCATCCTTTCTAGGTGCCCTATCAAGATTTAATTTACTTATTGATGTCACTACTTCATCTATTGAGGGCATAGAATTTAAGGAGCCAATGATAAGTCTTTGTTGCATAGTATCAATCACTATTTTATCCACAACTGACTCGTGGTTTAGGAGTTCAGAGAAGTGTTCGATCCAGTGACCTGTGATTTCTGTTGATTTAGTAAACAGAGTGGAAGACTCTTTGGAAAGCAAAGGTGCTGATGTGGAGCTCTTAGGTCCATAAGCTCGCTTCATAAGATGGTAAAGCTTCTTGCTATCATTTGCATCAGCAGCAGCCTGAACATCATGAGCAAGATCCTCCCACCAAGTGTTCTGCATCTTCCTGAGAGATTGCTGCAGTAGTGATTTTACACTGCTATAGTAGGCAAGTGCTAGACTTTGCTGCACAGTAGACAGTTCTCTGTGTAGCAATACACTGTGAGCATGGCGCTTTACCACCAATAGTCGCTGAACTTCAGCATCATTTTCATCAAACTAGTCTCTGTGTCTGGCAATAACATGTCCCAGTGTTTCAGCTGCACATTGAAGAACCTGGTCTCGAAAATCTTCCCATGCTACAGTATTTCCAATGCTGGACAAGCGAGTCTGAAGCTCTTTCCTAACCACAACATCATATACCTTGTGGACATTCAGAACTTTGCTCGCACCAGACTGGTCTGTCCAGCATTCTGATCCATGAAAGGACTTGACATTACAAACGTCATAAATGTCGCGCTTGCGGATGATGACATAATCCAGCAAGTGCCAAACTTTAGACCTTGGATGCATCCACGTTGTTGTGTGATCACCTTTGTGCATAAAATGAGTGCTTGCGATGTAAAGTCCATGTTCTTTGCAAAGCTCCAGTAGCAGGAGACCATTGCTATTCATTTTCCCTACTCCAAAACATCTTAGAGAGTTCCATGTTTGCCAGTCTGTTTCAACCCTGGCATTAAAATTCCCCAGTAGAATGACTTTCCCAGGGAACTGTTCTGGGGCCATTACTGTTTATAATAGCCCTCTTAGATGTTCATGATCACCTGGACAGCCACTGTCACTAGCTATGCTGATGATACAAAATTATCACAGGCAATAAAAAATCAAAATGATGCTGCAAGCTTATAACAGGACCTCAGTGCAATGTACAAGTGAACTGAAGTAACCAACATGCAGTTTAATGGTGGAAAATTTCAAGCACTGCATTATCAACTCCCAAAAGTGCCGGAGCCTTCATATACAAGACCAGAAGGCACTGCAATCCCACAGTCACAGACAGTGAAAAACTTGGAGATCAGTATGTGCAATGATACATAGTTTCATATGCATATTATTAAGGTGGCAGCAAAGTGCAGACAACTGGTAGGATGGATACTAAGATCTTTCAAGAGAAGAGACCAAAATGTTATGTTGACCCTGTTGAGGACCTTTGTTCTCCACCACCTGGACTACTGCTCTCAGCTATGGTCACCACATAGTGCCAAACTAACAGTGGGCCTTGAAGCAGTTACTCAGTAAAGTTTGTCTGATATCTTCTCTCCACTTATTGCCGAGAGGGGTATCATTATCATTTTAGTGTCCGCTTCTCTGAGCTCACATGGACCAGGTGGAAGTTGTTGCCCGTCCTGTCACCAACACTAATCATTACTCAAAGTAAAGTAATTTTTCCCCACAGCCAGATATGTTTTCACACAAGATTAGAAATGAAGGACACCACTTGCATGATGGTGACAAAGCAAAGCCTCGGTGCTGGTATGGCTGTGCGGTAAGAAGTTTGCTTCCCAACTACATGGTTTTGAGTTCAGTCCCATTGTATGGCACCTTGGGCAAGTGTCTTCCTTTGTAGCCCTGGGCTGACTGACCAATGTGGATTTAGTAGACAGAAGTAGGAAACAGCCTGTTGTGTGTTTATGTGTCTGTTTGACCATTGCTTGATATATCCAGTGTTAATAAGCTTATATCCCCGTAACTTAGCAGTTTGACAAAAGAGACCAATTGAATAAATATCAGGCTTGAAAAACAAAGATAGACTGGAGATGATTCGTTTGACTAAGGGCTCGTCATCATCATCAGATGCATGAATGAAACAGACAAAAGACACACACACACAGAGTTTCTTTCTACTTCCATCTGCTAAATCCTATTGCAATGGCTTTGCTCAGCCAGAGCTATAGCAGAAAACACCCAAGATGCCATGCAGTGGGCAGTGGGACTGAACCCAGAACAAACCTTGTGGCTGGGAAGTGAACTTCTTAACCACACAAGCATGCCTGTGCTTTCAGGAATATGAAAGGAAAAGTTGGGGTTCAGATATGAAATAGTGAAACTAAAATGGTAGTGTGTGTGTGTGTGTGTGTGTGTGTGTGTGTGTGTGTGTGTGTGTGTGTGTGTAAAAGGTGGGTGAGCAGAGACTGGTAGATGGTGTTGTTATATTTCTAGGTAAAGTAGAGCAGGATGTGTTGTAGCAGTTAACTTTGAAACAAGAGCTGCAGGTTGTTGTTGTTGTTGGGCACTTCCAAGTAGGTGATAATTACACTTTCCCACTCACCACTACTGGCACTTCCCTTCCATCTCCTCCTCTCTAGTGTCTCTTTTCTGAAACTATAAACCCATCCATGCCCCACCTCTACACTGTGTGTATACCCTGCAAGTGACCGGTTTTTTTTTACCACTTCATAGTTGATGACTCATGTTATTTTTTGATAGTTATATGTGTGTGTGTGTGTGTTCCTGTTGAAATAAATAACAACAACAAATGTCAAAACACCTACTTAGCATTGTTATTATTAAGGCAACGAGCTGGCATAATGCTTTGTGGCATTTTGTCCATCTTTTATGTTCTGAGTTCAAATTCCACCAAGGTTAACTTTGCCATTCCAAGTTCAATAAAATAAGTACCAGTTGAGCACTGGGGGTTGATGTAATTGACTTAATCCCACCTCTAAAATTGCTGGCCTTGTGCTAAGAGGCCTAACAGAATCATTAGCACACTGAATAAATGCTTTTCTCCTGGTTTTATGTTCTGAGTTCAAATTCTGCCTTTTATCCTTTCAAGTTGTTCTATGGTCAATGTAACTGACTATCCACTTCCTCCAAAATTTCAGGCCTTGTCCCTATAGTCAACTTAGAATGGCAAAGGTGATGCTTTAGACTGAAATAATTACCAAGGCATCAAATTGCTGGTAATGAAAATTGCAGAAAGGGCCATAGCTCGATTAATTAGGAAGAGATCCATACCAGGAAGAAGCACTGCTGGGTGAGGCAACTGCAGAAATACTTGGCCAAAAATAAACCTCTGTATTTGGCTTTTGTTGACATGGACAAAGCCTTTGACAGGGTCCCCCTCTCCCTTATCTGGTGGGCAATGCAGAAGCTAGGGATAGATGAGTGGTTGGTGAGTGCCATGTGCAGGGATGCTGTCAGTAAGGTGAAAGTTGCCAATGCGTATAGTAAGGAATTTAGTGTACAAGTAGGAGTCCACTGTGGATTGGTTCTCAGCCTCCTTTTGTTTATCATAGTGCTCCAGGCTATAACAGAGGAATTTAAGACTGGCTGCCCTTGGTAACTTCTCTGCACTGATGACCTTGTTCTTATTGCTGAATCAGTATCAGAACCGGAGAAGAAATTTCAGGTGTGGAAGCAAGGTCTGGAATCAAAGGGCCTTAGAGTTAATTTAGTAAAGAATGAAGTCCTTATTAAGTGGGAAAACAGATAAATCACATCTCCCTTCAGGGAGAAGGCCCTACTTGATATGTAGAAAAGATATTGATAGAAACTCCATATAGTGTACCTAATGCAAGCTATGGACACATAAGAGGTGCAGCAGTATCACTGGAAGACTAACAAAGAAAGTTCTCTCTACATGTGGAAGATGTGCGAGTACATTAAACACCAGGGATGTACAAAAAAATAGACTCCCTCACATGTCAGGGTGGCCCCTTGGAAGTAGTAGACAGTTTCTGTTATTTAGGTGACCAAATTAGCTGTGGTTAAGGTTGTTCTGAAAACATAGCTGCTAGAATAAGAATGGGCTGGGCAAAGTTCAGAGAGCTACTACTTCTGTTGGTGACAAGGAGCCTTTCCCTCAGAGTGAAGAGCAGATTGTATGTTGCTTGTGTACAAACAGCTATGCTGCATGGCAGTGAAACATGGGTTGTGACTACTGAGAACATGCAAAAGCTTGAAAGAAATGAAGCCAGTTTGCTCCATTGGATGGGTAAAGTCAGTGGGCATATACGACAGTGTAAGTGATTTGAGAGAAAAACTGGGTACATGAAGCATCAGATGTAGTGTGCAAGAGAGAAGACTGTGCCAATATGGTCATGTAATGCACATGAATGAAGATAGCTGCATCAAGGAGTGCTGATCTCTAATTGTGGAGGAAAACATGGAAATTAGTAGTGAGAAAGGATCTTCAGACATCGGGCCTAACAGGGAGGTGACAAGAGACTGAGACTTCTGGCAATTTGCTGTGCTTGAAAACAATGTCAAGCTAAGTAAACTTGTTCTTGCATGACCTCTGTATCACCCTTCAACTGAGCAATCCTAATCCTGCAGGTTTGTGGAAGCTGGTATCACATAAAAAGCACCTGTGCTGGTGCTTTTTAGAAGCACCCATGCCAGTGTTGTGTAAAAGCACCCAGTACACTTTGTGAAGTGGTTAGTGTTAGGAAGAGTGTCCAGCCATAGAAACCATGCCAAAACTGACATGCAGCCTGGGAAGCTCTTTAGCTTACCAGCTCCTGTCAAACCATCCAACCCATGCTAGCATGGAAAACAGATGTTAAATGATGATGTTGATGCTGATGTTGTTGATGATGATCAAACAAAATAGCTTACAGTATTTGTTCTAGTTTTTTGAGGTCAGAGTTGTTGGATGGTAAACTTAACCCATAGCCTGCCTTAACACCATCATCTGGTCCTTGGCTCCTTTTAATGGAAGGGCCCAGTCTTTTGCAAGTAGGCTAGGTTTCTGGTTTGAGAATAACTACTTCTATTGTTTCCACTTGGAGGTCCTCAAAAAGCTATCCTGCAATTACCCTTCCAT
The DNA here is from genome assembly GCF_046866305.1 of Octopus bimaculoides. NCBI lineage: Eukaryota > Metazoa > Mollusca > Cephalopoda > Octopoda > Octopodidae > Octopus > Octopus bimaculoides. Next base: position 23,372,503 of record NC_142948.1, on the reverse strand, counting down.
CTCTTAATAAATAAATAATTTTTATTGTCATTAATCTAGGGCTGGTTGAGTATCAGTGGTTGTGGTAGGAAAGTTAGTAATATAGAGGAGTTGAGGCTGTGGTAACAGAGGCAGAATAAGAGGGAGAAGAAAAGCTCTTTGTTTGAAGGCTAGAGATTGTAATGCTGTGAATGTGTCCAGTTTCTTCCTTTTTTCTTGGTACAAAGTTGTGTGTGTAATAGCAGTACCAGCACCACTCTCCTAGAGGTGGGAGAAGTTCTCTGTTGTTAGTAATATTTCAGCCTTTTGGAATGAGTTATCAATTGATCAGTTCTTAAGTATTTCCTGACTGAAAAGGAAATCCAGTTTTAGTTGTGTTTGTGAAGTCATTATGAAAGATACTCACTGTTTTGAGGGTTTTTAGCTTTTGTAGTGTAACTGTCCGTGTGTATGAGTGTTGTGGCTGGAGATGCAATTGTGTTAGAATGATTAAGAAGTTTTATTTCTTTATTGCTCACAGAGGGGACAAACAAGGACAGACAAACGGATTAAGTCGATTATATCGACTCCAGTGTGTAACTGGTACTTATTTAATCGACCCCGAAAGGATGAAAGGCAAAGTCGACCTCAGCGGAATTTGAACTCAGAATGTAGCGGCAGACGAAATACCGATAAGCATTTCGCCCGGCGTGCTAACGTTTCTGCCAGCTCGCCGCCTTAATGGTTAAGAAGTTTGCTTTGCAATCATGAGGTTCTGGGTTAAATACTACTGCCAGGTATCCTCAATAAGCGTCTTGTTAATCATGGCCTTGGGTCAATTTATGAATGAAATTAAGTCAATGGAAACTGTGTAGAAGCCTCTTGGATTGAGTGTATCTGCAATTAGAAGTTCCCAGTCATGTCACATACAAGATATATTTCAGACGTTTTGAGACTTTTTCAGGAGAGACATTTATCCATTTCAAAGAAGTACAAAACTCTAATCTCCTTCAAAGTAGGATCCTCTGACTTCAATGCACTTGTAGTGCTACAACCACTTCGTGAAGGCCCTGTGTAAGTTCTCCAATATGAAGGTATCCAGAACCCTTATCACAGCCTCCTTCATCTCCCCAGTGTCTTCAGAAAGACTGCCCTTGAAGTTCTCCTTCAACTTGGGGAACAGTGAAAAGTCACAAGGAGCTAAGTCTGGACTGTAGGAAAGGTGGGAGACAGTTTTGATGTTCATCTCTGTCAAGTAGTTGGTTACCAGGATCAAATTATGGACTGGTGCATTGTCATAGTGCTGGTGCCACCAACATGAGTGGAAGAGCTCTGGCCTTATGCAACAAAAGCTTTTCCTGAGCTGCTTCAAAACTTCTGCAAAGTATTCTTTGTTGATTGTCAGGGTAGAGGGAACCCAGTGGATGTAGATAATGCCTTTGCTATCAAAAAAGGGGATCATCATAAGCTTTTCAGTGGACATGTTTTAGCTGGCCATCTTGAATTTGGAGGAACCAAGATGCTTTCATTTGGCAGTCTCTTGGTCTGTGGAGCATAACAGTAGATCCAGCTCATATCACAGGCCACCAGAGACTCAACTACTTTTGGATTGGTGATAATGAACTCAACCATCTCCCTGTTGTCACCAACACATCTTTCCTTCTCTTTGTCACTGAGCACCTTGAAAACAAACTTTGGACAAATTTTGTGCTTGTTCAGATCTTCATGACTAATTCTGTGTGTAGTCACCACACCAGCTCCACATTGTATGCTTATTGTCTTTAAAGACACATGATGGTCTTCATTCAGAAAATTATGAATTTTCTCAACCAGCTCTGATGTTCTGATGTCCTCCCTACTATACCTCACATTGTCCCTCGCCTCTCTACTGTCCTTGAACCTCATGTGCCAGTGAAAAGCAGATGCTTTGCTCATTAGTTAATCCATAGTCAGTCTGGAGCATTTCATAAGTTTCTGTAGTGTTTTTGCCCAATTTAACACACAAAACTTTATTACATAATAAGCTTCCAACTTGTCTTCGCATCTCGAATGCATTCCCCAAACTAGTCAGCTGTAATAAGCAGTGTGTTCAAAGTGCTGTTAAAGCTGTCTCCTTCAATCTGAATAAAAGGTTGACAGGTCAATACATGTGCATACACACAATGTGTGCATACATGTGCATACACACAATGTTGGTCTATACTGAGACAGTGGTTTGGGAATATCACATAGCTGTGATGGTCATGCTTCTGATAAATTTGGGAAAAGCACTAATTGATATCTTTAGTCAATTATGCTTCAAAATCAGTTACTACTAATCTGTCAAAAGTCTAATTTTTAGATGATTCTCTAGATCTACACTCCTTTTCTTATGAACTGTACCATAAACCAAAAGAGAAACTCTCCTACCTACACAAACAATTCTGTCACCTACCCCCATACTGTTTAAAACCTAATAGCTAACATTAGTAATAGGATAACTGATCTATCTTCTAAAGAAATATATAAGACAGCCCTTACTATAACAATGCCCTAGCTAACAGTGGCTTCAAAGATAAGATATAATTACAACCCAAAATATGAATCATAAAAATAGACTGAGGAAAATAATTTGGTTTGCCTCTGCTCCGTCTCCCTCAATGTTAAAACTATTATAGGCAAGAAATTTCAGTTTTAGATAAGCATTTTCTTGTAAAACACAAGTACAGGAAAATTTTTAGCAGATGTTCAATTAAAATATCATACAGCTGCTGCCCCAATATGAAGAACATTATCACTTGTAAACATCTCCAAGAACCCACTTCCAGTTGTAATCGTCAAGACCCTGAAGCTTGCCCACTTGACCAAGCATGTATGATAAATTCTGTCATATACGAGGCAGAAGTCAAAGCAATACTTCAAAATAACTTAACTGAAAAGAGGAATTTCATTAGGTTATGCAAAGATTTTAAACCACTTATCTCCTTTCTGGCACATTGACAAAAGTAAAGTTACTAAGTTGGTCAGCCTTGTATGAAGCTTGAAGAGCAACTCCACACCACATACAGTCAAGTGTAAAATTATTGAGAAATCCATGCCATATGTTATGCATAACTGAAAGATTGTACATTCTTTTTAGATCTAAGAATCCCAGCACACAACTGAATTTCAAATCAGAAGTTTTCAGCAAATGCAAACATATGGACAAACTTCTTTTGGTGAAATACAGAACACCACCCCGCCAGATAGATCTACTGTCTCACACACTTTCACACTGTCTCTCACACCATCCTCTGTTGAATCATTCTATAACTAGCTTTATTATGGCTTTACAGTCAAAGGGGACATAACTCTAATTTTCTTTTTTTTTTCCATTTCTTTTTCTGTTCTTTCCACCCTACCAATTTTTACATCTACTTTCTTGCTTTTTCTCATGATTTCTCTTGTTCCAGCATCCTGGTTTGTAAATTGAATAGGCTTTGTGCTCAGAGCCTGAAGATTGCTTGGAGACACAAGGCATGATATAAAAACCTGCCTAGACTTTCCTTGCTTAATGCATTAGTAGCTCATATCTTTATACTGTGCACATTAAATATTTATCTATCTCTCAGTGGATGGAATGCTTTTTCTTGATATATATATATGTATACACATACAGACACACCTTCATATAATGTGTTTTCCATGCTGGCATGGGTTGGACAGTTTGACAGGAGCTGACCAGCTGAAGGGCTGTTTAGGCTCCATGTCTGTTTTCTACAGCTGGATGCCCTTCCTAACATCGACCACTTCACAGAGTGTACTGGGTGCTTTTACACTGCACCAGTGTCAATGCTTTTTACATGGTACCAGCACTACAAGCCCGCAAGATTAGGGATGCTTGGCAGGAGAAGGTTGCAGGGGACGAGCCTATACATGTATGTGTATATGCACACACATGTGCATAAATAGACAGTGGTGATTTCCTCCATGAATGCAAATTCCATATCAGATTTTATTATAAACTAAAGAGATAGAGAGTGTACATCGTATGTCATTGGCCTTGATAAAACCTGTCAAAACATGCTTGACCAGCTGGACAGGTTGGCACCATACCATGGGAGAACCTCTAAGTGATTTATTGACTTGCTAGGAATAGCAGCAAGTTTCTCTTAAATCATTCTCCTACATTATATAAAAGGAAGGACACATTGAGTAAATTAATTTTAAAAAGACAGAATGGCCATGACCAGAAAGCCTTGGGGAATATAGGTCTGTCTGCTCAATGAACTATACTTAACATACTTAAAACTATACTTAAAAGCAACCCCACTGGTGTTGGTGCCACTATAAATTTACTTTGTGTTAGGAAAGCATCCAACCATAAAAACCAAGCCAGATATGGCTTCCAACCCATTTAGGAGTGCATTAATTCTTGTAAAAAAAAAAAAAAAAGCTGTCTTAGCAACCATCCAACCCATGTGAGCATGGAAAGTGGATGTAAAATGATGATGATGAGGAGGAGGAGGATGTTGGTCATGATTTAATATATTCATATATTTTTGTTCTTGTTGCAGGTAAAAGCATCATTTGACTTTGATCCGCAATACCCTGAAGAGTTGCAGCTACAGAAAGGGGAGATAATCACAGTTCTAGAAAAGAAAGATGAAAATTGGTGGAGAGGAGAGAACACTCGCGGAGTGCAAGGACTGTTTCCAGCCACATACGTTTGTGAAATACAGCAGTGAGGTCTCTCGCTTGAATTGGCAACTGTTGTCAGAAGGCAAAAAAAAAAAAAAAATTATATTAAAAAAAGTGAAACCAAAACCACAGCAACAATTAAAAAAGATTTTAAAAAAAAGCAATCCCTGCCAATGCCACCACTACCACCACCACCATCTGTCCTTCATAAACACATTTCACTGACTGACTGACTGTCAGTATGTCTGTTTGTGTATCCAAGACTTTCTGTTGATGAGGAGACTACAGAAAACTGGGAGAAGAAGCAGTCACTTTTATATATATGTTCTCCTATTCAATAAAGTGGGGAGGTAAATGAAGGAGCACAAGAGATAAAGCCAAACTCATTTCAAGACAAACATCTTTGACAAACCCACCGCATTTGCTCTCGAAACAGAATCACAGTTTCACAGTTGTACCTAAACGCACACACACACACACACACACACACGCAGGCGCATATGGGTGTGTGTTCATATATATATTGTGTGTGTATGTGTATCTATATATATATATATGTGTGTGTGTATAAAGAAAACTGAAAGGAAAAGATGCCCTACACACACAGCAACAGTCTATACTTCTACTGCTACAACACAGATCCCTTGCGAACGGCAAAAACTGAAGGCCCAATCATCTCACTGGTTTGTTGGGGGCGGATGAGGATTGAAACATCTTCCTATCCCCTCCCTCCCCCGACCTGCTTCTGATTGACCCCCACTATTGTATAATATCTCACTTTACCTCCCACCTATCACTCCCACCTCACTCCACACTTCAATCGCATTTTTTAATATTTGGGAGACAATGTTTTTCTTTTCTCTTTTCAGACGAAATTTGCTTTATCTTAGTTTGTGTGTGTGTGCGCGCATGGATATGTATGTACATACGGATATATTTGACAGCTTCAGGGTTGAATATATTTTGTAATTATTTTTATCTTTAATTATCATTACTGTCAGAAACTATTATTATTATTATTATTATTATTATTATTATTATTATTATTATCATCATGATTGAAGGTCAACTTAGCTTTTAACTTTAGGAGCAGGAAGCAGTGTTATTCACCAGGTACAAGTCATGTCCCCAGGGGTCAAATAGACTATACTCTTATCTGTGTTTGTGCCTCTGTAACAAATCAGAGGGTAGTGGACTGGCAGAATAGTAAGGGCAATGAACAAAATACTTCAGATTTACTTCCAATCTTCTATATTTTCTGGGTTCAAAGTCACCAGTCATGTCTCTCCCTTGTATTTTATCCTTTCTGAGATAAAATAAGTTTCACCCATGTAGTACTGGTGCTTGATGTTATCATCTGTTCCTTCTTCCTCTTCCTCCCACAATTTGAGGCCTTGTGATTATTGTTTTTGTTGCCTTCATCTCTGAGAGGGACGGCAGGGCATTGAGCTATTGATGAGAGTAGTGCATGTCTATCTTCTCCCTGTACACACAACTTTGTCATTATGCAAGTTACTCTAAACTAATTAAGTCATGTGTAATTAAGAAGTTAATTGGGGGATGGGGGCATTCTCTTTTTTTGTTTTTCTTAATCTTCTGATTGCATAGAATGGATTCTCTGCACCTCTTCCATCCTCTTATCTGTTTTCTGAGAGAAAGAGAGAGAGAGAGAGAGAGGGAGAGAATTCAATGTAGAGAGAAGGCCGACCTATGTCAATTAATCCACTTGTTTCATATTCCATCCATTTGTTTGTGTGAGGGAGATTCTCTCTCCTTTGTCAACCCCTAATCCTATTGACCCTTCATATACCCGCCTCCCACGTTGATGTGGGGACCTAAAATGACATTCAGTGAAAAATTGTCTTCCTTCCAAACCCTGGGGTTCATATCCTTGCTGAATTGCTCTGCAATGCAACTGCATATATACACATGCATGCACATGTTG
>NC_142948.1:23354921-23365441 GCF_046866305.1 Octopus bimaculoides | reverse complement strand
ACAACCTCAGGCACTTTTTGGAATTCCATATGTCTAACACTCATGGACATGCTTACAATATCAAAAAAGCACCTATGACTTTCAGAAATATTTTTCCATGCAATAATATGATATATATATATTTATATATATATATATATTTATATATATATATATATATATTATATATATATATATATATATATATATATATATATATATATATATTTATATATATTTATATATATATATATATATATTTATATATATTTATATATATATATATATATTTATATATATTTAATATATATATATATATATTTATATATATTTATATATATATATATATATATTTATATATATATATATATATTTATATATATTTATATATATTTATATATATTTATATATATATATATATATTTATATATATTTATATATATTTATATATATATATATATATTTATATATATTTATATATATATATATATATTTATATATATTTATATATATTTATATATATTTATATATATATATATATATTTATATATATTTATATATATTTATATTTATATATATTTATATATATATATATATATTTATATATATACACATTGATTTCAAATTTTGGCACAAGGCCAGCAATTTTGGTAGAAGTGCTTAGTCAATTACATTGACCTCAGTGTTCAACTGGTTCTTATTTTATATACCCTGAAAAGATGAAAGGCATGGTCAACCTCAGTAGAATTTGAACTTAGAACATGAAATGCCACTAAGTGTGCTAACAGTTCTGTGTGCTAATGGTTCTGCCAGTTTGACACCTTGCCATTGTATATATTTCTTACTATATAACATGACATAATACAACATCATACTATACACAATACTTTATACATTACTAGCCTGGCTCTCCATCAGTTTTGACAGGTATTCTTGTTGATTTGATCAAATGAACAGCCAACTCGTGAAATTAATGTGCAAGTGGCTGAGCACTCCACAGATATGCATACCCTTAACATAATTCTCAGGAAAATTCAGTGTGATACATAATGGGACAAGGCTGCCCCTTTGAATTACAGGTACAACTCATTTTTGCCAGTTGAGTGGACTGAAGCAATGAAAAATAAAGTGTCTTGCTGAAGGTCACAATGCACCACCAGGAATCAAACTCACGACCTTATTGATTGTGAGCCAAATGACCTAACCACTAAGCCATGTGCTTTCACATTACTATATACATTATCATATACATTATTATAAAACATGACATAATATGTGTGCCATGTAAAATGCACCTGTGCCAGTGGCACATAGAAAGGACCCAGCATACTCTGTAAAGTGGTTGATGTTAGGAAGAGTGTCCAGTCATTCCAAAACAGACAGGTGGATCCTGGGCATCTGTCCAGCTGGTCAGCTCCTATCAAACCATCCAACCCATGTCAGCATGAAAAACAGACATTAAACGATGATGATGATGATGATGTTGATGATGACTTTGCAAGATTGTGGTTTTGATTCTCACAGTGGTGGCGCATTGTGTTTCTGAGCAAGCAAACACCATTCCACATTGCTCCAGTCCACTCAGCTGTAAATGGGTAACACTCTGACAGACGGACATTCCATTCAAGAGTAATATAACCCTGCTCACCCAGCCAGTAGAGTGGCATCATTTGAGAGCTACAACAATGCTAGAAAACACATTGTTACCAGCAATGTATAACAACATCTGATAGTCTGGTTGACACTGATATTTGTATGTATAGTAAGCCATACTAGATACATTACTATATTATATAAACACTATATACATGACATTTATCATCATCATAATTATTTAAATTCCTTTTTTCCTTGCTGGCATGGATTGGATGGCTTGACATGAATTGATGAGCCAAGCTGCAATGTTTGCTTTGGCATGGTCTCTGCAGCTGGATACCCTTCCTAATGCTTACAACTTTACAATGTACTGGGTGTTCTTTTTTTTTTTGTAACACCAGCACTGGTGAGGTTGCCAAGTACCTACAAGACCAGATTCCTCATTGAGGGATTATGATAGCAGGGAAGTAGCGAATACATGGCTACCTAACCTGGAAAGAGAGAGAGGAAGATGTGAGGTCAAGGTACAAGGTAAATGTGACATAGAGAATAGGGACAGATGAACAGAAATTAACCCTTTAACATTTAAACTGACCATATCTGGCCAAAACATTCCTCTTATGTTATGGTCAAACTGGCCAAATACAAGACTCTCATATCTTCCCCATAATGTCATACTAAAAGTAAACAATCCTATAATCGAAATCTCAAAGCTACAAGATAATGCAGGATTCATTCAAAACAATGTGAATAGATAAGCATTGCATCTGACAGAATAATCTGAATGCTGATGGATTAAGGTAAGTGCATTAGATTGTGAGAAGAGTGTGACATGATAAGAGATGGGGGCTGAGGTGAACACAGTGAATATCAGTTTGTAGTAGGGAGGAGCATACAAGATGGGAGTACGATTGGTTTGGTGGAGGGCAGGAGGAGATATTAATATATACATAACTACGTACATAATTATATCCATTATTATGTCACAAGGTGGGGTATATTATTTCTGTTTGCTTTGTTCTGCCTGGCTAGTGAAACAAACTACTTTCATTAAAGCACTGAGGTGGCAAATCTTTAAATAGCAAACATAACACTAAGTTTTATGCAAATGTCCTAATTTGCATAACCCGGAAAAGCACATTATACCTCCCACCACCACCAATAAAACAATATCAAAAATAACTAGACCATATACACAATATTGTATCAACTCACCATGTTTATTATCTTTTAAATATCTCTATTACGTTAATTATAGCATATTTATAGACCCATTACTAATTGATTTTAAGAAGTGGCAACAATACATTTTGTGAGGGTTTTTTGTTTGTTTTCATTTTTCAGTAACAAAAAAATCTACCAAAACCATGAATTGTAATTTAATAGTTGATAAATTAATAATGAGGCAAAGTCTAAACATTTTGAATAGAGTAAATTTGTTTAGAGAAATTGATGTAATATGATGTTGTAACTCTTTGAGTTCTTGGTGGTTTTGGTTTTGGTCCTCAGATTTCCACTACAGCTGCTAATGTTGTTTTGCATTGACATGTTTGCTATGACATTCAGTGTTTTATTAAAGCAATTCTGGTTAAAGTTTTGAGTGTGGTCATGGCTGTGTTTAAGGACATCACTTTGTAAACTAAATAGCTATCCAGGGTTCAATAGAACACAAGGGTAAACAACCAAAAAGACACACACACACACACACACACACACACACACACACACACACACACACACACACACACACACACACACACATGCATGGGACTAACTTCATTCTGTTTTATCAAATTCACTCACAAGTAATTGGTTGGTCTTTGGCTATAATAGAAGATGCTTGCTCAAGGTCCCCTATAGTGGGACTGAACCCAAAACACATGACTGGGAAGCAAACTTCTTAACAACACCCCCATACCTGTACATGTGTGTGTGCATGCGTGCATGCGTGTGTGTGTGTGTGTGTGTGTGTGTAAGGGTATCCTTGCATTAGGAAAGGCATCCAGCCATAAAAACCATGCCAGAACAGGCAATGAAGCCTGGTGTTGCCCCTGGCCTTATCAGTTCCGGTTAAACTATCCAACCCATGCCAGCATGGAAAACAGATGTTAAATGATGAAGATGAGGATGAATATATATTTACACACAGACGTGCACATACAAACATGCATACACTTGTATACACACACATCCATACCCACACACTCACAAACACATATGAACACACACTTGTCATTTCACCTCTCACCACGCAATCTGACTGCAGCTACTAACCTGTCCACAGCACCACTCCCTTACACATACATCATTCACATAAACACAAACACACACAATCACACATACAAAACACACACTGGCCTTTTTGCATTCTCCTGCCTTCAAAAACCACTTTCTCTGTCTTTCTCTGCTCCTGGTCGCCCAGCCATATAACAATATATCTATTATTCTCGGACTATTCTTTTCCTTCTCTCTGGACCTTTCCTGTGTCTTCTTTCTGCTAAAGAGCATGCTCGAAATGTCACAACCCCACTCTTTTTTTGATCTCAAACTGGGCATCAGCCAAAAACATTCACTGTGTACATCCTATTAACTTTTGTTTTCATTTTTATTTTCAATTTGCCTATCATCATCATCATCATCATCGTTTAACGTCCGCTTTCCATGCTAGCATGGGTTGGACGATTTGACTGAGGACTGGTGAAACCGGATGGCAACACCAGGCTCCAATCTAATTTGGCAGAGTTTCTACAGCTGGATGCCCTTCCTAATGCCAACCACTCAGAGAGAGTAGTGGGTGCTTTTATGTGTCACCCGCACGAAGGCCAGTCAGGCAGTACTGGCAACGGTCACGCTCAAAATGGTGTATGTTATGTGCCACCCGCACAAGAGCCAGTCCAGGGGCACTGGCAATGATCTCACTTGGTCTCACTTGGCTTGCCGGGTCTTCTCACGCACAGCACATTTCCAAAGGTCTCGGTCAGTAGTCATCGCCTCGGTGAGGCCCAATGTTCAAAGGTCTTGCCTCACCACCTCAGCCCAGGTCTTCCTGGGCCATATATATATATATAGGAGTGGCTGTGTGGTAAGTAGCCTGCTTACCAACCACATAGTTCCGGGTTCAGTCCCACTGCATGGCACCATGGGCAAGTGTCTTCTACTATAGCCTCGGGCTGACCAAAGCCTTATGAGTGGATTTGGTAGACGGAAACTGAAAGAAGCCCGTCGTATATATGTATATGTATATATATGTGTGTGTGTCTGTGTTTGTCCCCCCAACATCACTTGATAACCAATGCTGGTGTGTTTACGTCCCCATAACATAGTGGTTCGGCAAAAGAGACTGATAGAATAAGTACTAGGCTTACAAAAAATAAGTCCTGGGGTCGATTTGCGCGACTAAAGGCAGTGCTCCAGCATGGCCACAGTCAAATGACTGAAACAAGTAAAAGAGTAAAAGAATATATATATATATATATACATATATATATATATATATATATATATATCATCATTATAGTCATCATTGTTTAATGCCCTCCTTCCATGCTGGCATGGATTGGACAGTTTGACAGGAGCTGGCCGCATTTAGTCAAACAAATTGACCCCAGGACTTGTTCTTTGTAAGCCTAGTACTTATTCTATCGGTCTCTTTTGCCGAACGGCTAAGTTACAGAGATGTAAACACACCAACATCAGTTGTCAAGTGATGGTGGTGGGGACAAACAGAGACACACACACACACACACACACACACACATACATATACAATGGGCTTCTTTCAGTTTCTATCTACCAAATCCACTCACAAGGCTTTGGTCGGCCCGAGGCTATACTAGAAGATACTTGCCCAAGGTACCGTACTGTGGGACTGAGCCCAGAACCATGTGGTTGGTAAGCAAGCTACTTACCATACAACCACTCCTGCACCTCAAAAACTAAAACATTATCAGTAGACTTTGCAAGAACAATATCTAAAGATAAAATCAGAATTCTCCATATAACCCATAATATAATGCATATAGTTTAATATTTGTTCTACTATTGATAAATGAAAATTATAAGTAATTAATTAAAATTAATGAATTACAAACAATAAATGCTGCATCATCATTTTACCAGGGGTAGCAGCAGCACTTTGCTTTTTCATGCTGGCATAGATTAAATGAGAGGGATTCTTTGGGGTTTGAATAAATATCGTAACAAAACCAAACTTTGAAGGAAATATTAGCCATTTTTCATACTTTTTAGGGGTAAACAAATAGGAAATAACAGTTGCTACCCAAGGACAAAAATCGTGTTACACAGTGTAATATCCATAGACTCAGTTGGTCACACTTGAGAATTTAGCTAGAAAGTGTAATGGCAGTTGCTTCATAAAGGATCTTATGAAGGAGGTGCTTGAGGACTTTCTCCCTATGACCCTCCCAGGAATAGTGAAAGGAGAAAATGGATGAAAAGTGGATGTTGTTGCTTGGCCATAAGTCAGCTCTGATTCAGTAGATCAAAGGTACACAACGATGACCATCACAACTTTTCATATTACATTGTCCAACTATGTTAACTCTTTAGCATTTAAACTAGCCATATCCAGCCCAAATATTCTGTTTTATATTCAAACCAGCCAAATCTGATCTCTCACAACTACCCTACAATGTCATTCTAAAAATGCAGCAATCACATCATTGAATTCTCAAAACTACAAGATAATGTATGATTAATTCAGACCTTTTGATACTAACCCGGCTGAAACCACCTCTGGCTCTGTAGTACAAATATCTTGTTTTCAAAAGTTCTGTATTAAAATCTTCCACTAAACCTTAGTCACAATTTATGTTCCTAATACTAGCTTAATGACAACTAAGTTATTTTACTAAATTCTTTGTTATATTTAAAATTAATTGAAAGAAACACAGAGCATCTCAACAGAAATGTGGTAACAAAAGAGTTAAAACAAGCTTCTTACCACACAACTGTGCCTGCGCTTGCACATACTTACATAGGCATAGGGGTGGCTGGCTTTGTGACAAGACCCCGTGGTTGCTTCTCAACCATGTGATCTTGGGTTCAGTCCCACTGCATAGCAACCTAAACTTTGTGAACGGATTTGGTACATGGAAATTGAAAGAATCCTGTTGTGCGTGTGTCTGTTTTCCCCCCAACGACTGCTTAACTTGTATTGGTTTGTTGATATCCCCATCACTCAGCAGTTCAGCAAAAAGAGGCCATTAGAATAAGTATCAATAAGTACTAGGATTGACATGTTCAACTAAATCCTTCAAGTTAGTACTCCAGCATGGCCTATATCCAAATACTGAAACAAACAAAAGCTACTCTGAAAGTGATAAGTTCTTTTTTTGACAGTTGACTTATTAATTGGTTTTGCTTATCCTGATTCCATCTCCATGGCACGTGTCTTGGACAGATGTGATTTGGATGCTGCATGGCAGCTCCCTCCCTCAGTTGAGAATGTGATGAGAAAATACATGGGTTCCCCCACCCTTTACAAATATATAAGTTTTGTGTTCCTCAAAGGCAAACGAAATCATTTTTTTTTCCTGCAATGGTGAGTGGGTTACGGATATCAGTGTGGGGCAATAAATGTTAGGTAAGAGAATCTGTTTTCTTTGAATATATGATGCTGAGAGAGAGAGAAGAGAGAAAACTGGGGTGGATGTGGTTTGGTAGGTGGTGATGGTGGGGGAAGGTTTAGGAATAAGTTTTGGAAGAGAGGACACATTGAGATTCTTAGATAAGATGATATCAGCAGAAGGTTAGAAGTGAAGGTGGGGTTTTTTGTGATAAAACTAACCAGGGAACAACACTATCTGAAGGAATTAAGTAGTTTTGCAGAACCATTTAAGCTATATCAACATGGAAAAAAAATAAAGAAGAGTCTTTGATAAAAACGCTTCCATTCAGATGATACATCATTATACAGCTGATAAGAGATAAATTGTAGGTTAGAGGGTTAGTTATTTACAGACTAAAGTGTCTTGAAGATTCTAACAAGGCTGCTGCTGCTGTTGTTGTTGTAATAAGGATAGAGGATTGGCGGAACCTTTAGAGCATTGCGGGGAAAATTGCTCCAAGGTCAGTAAAGTACAAGCTAAGTATGGAGCTGATATAGTCAACTTCACCCTCTTCCCAAAATTTCAGGCCTTGTGCCTGTATAACAAATAATAATAATAATAATAATAATGATAATGCTTTCTATTGAAGGCACAAGGCCTGAAATTTGGTGGAAGGGATAGTGAGTTACATTGATACCAGTGCTCAACTGATACTCTTTTCATCGACACCCAAAAGGATGAAAGGCAAAGTTGACCTCAGCGGAATTTGAACTCAGAACATAAAGACAGACAAAATTCCGCAAAGTATTTGGCCCAGTGTGCTAACAATTCTACCAGCTCTTTAACAATGATAGACTCTCCCATCAGAGACGACATATGAGTGTTCAGCTTTTGCCAAACAGCCTGCAAAAATGATTTGCTTATAGTGCTTAAGTGTATGAGCTGTACATCAGCTCACTCCCTCTATCAAATCGACGTTCTCCTGTGTTGGTGCACTGTGTACCACACATCTAGTTTTGAAGTGATCACAGAGCAATGTGAGATAAAGTGTTTTGCTCAAGAACACAACGCACCATCTGGTCCAGGAATGGAAACCATGATCTTGCAATTGTGAGTGCAACACTAGGCCATTAATAATAATAATAATGTAGGTATTCACCTACAGCAAGGCCACTCCAATGTAAAACCTACAGCTTTCTGATCATCACAACATTCTCAGTCCATTGAGCCACTGTGGTCAGATCTCTAAAGAGTGGTATCAGATTGCACAGACAGACAGACTGTCATCTTAAAAGTACTAAGCATAGACCGGAAGAAAAGTCCTGTAGTGTCAAGAACCAATTTACATAATCACTTGAGGGTGATTTTTCTTATGATCTTTGGACAGAAAGAAACTGCTATTACACACACACACGCACGCACACACCATGGAGACTTGTTAAGGTTGTCTTTACAAATTTTCTATAGAAATTATAAAATTATAGCCAGCACTAATTTTGTTACAATGTTTTATATCTGAGACACCTGATGCAAACAACATTGAGATTGAAGATGAAAAATAAGTAATAGGTAATGACTTATAAGAATGTTTAATATACTTTGTATGGTTGCATAATGAAATACTGTCTCCCTACACATCATTACTATGAAGACTTTACTTAACTAAGTGGTGGTGGTGGTGGTGGTTGGAAGTTAGAACCTAGTAAAGCTTCACCTATTTTGTTATTATTACCATCATTATGAATAAAATAATGAAGCCTCACCTGTTTTGCTTCAAAACTATGTTCCAGCCTAACACTAAATTAAATTTCTAATTTATTTATAACAGAACAAATGTTAATGTTATCTCGAAAAAACTCTGCAATTGTGCATTCATGTGCTGTGCAACCAGTTGTGCAACATTGAAATCAATTATACTATTATACTACGCAAATGAAATTTAATGCTTTTTTATTCTCTGAGACAACTATTTTGTTCATGCTTTGATGCTGATAAATGACCAAATTTAGTGCTGTTGTGGTAAGATAGAAAGAAACAAAAAGGAAATAATACAAAAGAAGGTGCTTATTGTGGCCACTTTGGTATGGAATGAACCTAACAGGGAATGGTAATCTGATAAATAATATTAAGCAGGGGATAAAAAAAAGGGTTGAATAATCTATGTATCAATAAATTTGCTTGTAGCTACACACACAGAAACACACAGACACACACACAACTCTATATATATGGTGATGATGATGATACATAATATATATATATACATATACATGCACATATGCACAGAAACACACACACACACATACATACAGATATACACACATGTGCAGATGCACACACATTATCTTTGATAGCATAAAAGGCAGAGAAACATAATAGATATACCTGAATTTCAGTAGTGCATCTTAAGAGTGAAAATTTATAGTGTTTTAATGCATGTAATATTTTAAACAATCTAACACAAAACAATATTGTACAATAATAATGCTTAAGTGAATATTATTATTACCATTACAGAATCAGGCTAGGTACAAGAGGTCAGCTGGGTTAAAATTAGTCTATAGTTGTGAGTGTCAGGAACAAAATTAATTTATGGGGAGACCAATGTTGCATATAGGACCCAAGGTCATTTTTGTTTTACACATCTGAAAAAAGGGTATTTAATATACCATCAAATATATACATATATAGTTTACAGTTCTGTTGTAGGTAGAATTAAGAAAAAAGGTATTCTATCAGTGAGAGATAAATATATTTTAATATACACAATTTATAAAAGAGCTACTAACAGTTTCATGCTTTAGAGTTACAAAGAATTGGCAGATTTATTTAACATGCCAATTTATTGTATCTCTAAAGCATGAAACTATTAATACCTCTTTTGTAAATTGTGTATATATATATGTATGTGTGTATATATATATATATATATATATATATATATATGCACACACAGACACACATCATGTCATGCTTGAAAAGAAGACCCATCAAGCTGAGCAAAATTGCAGTCATGGCAGATACCAGTGTCACGCAAATTGGCACCCATGCTGGTGGCACATAATTAAACCCTGGGGTCATGCGAATGGTACCTGTATTGGTGGTACATAAAAGCACCCATTACACTCTTCGAGTGGTTGGTGTTAGGAAGGGCATCCTGCCATAGAGACCATGCCAAAACAGAGAATTGGAGTCTGGACAGCTCACTTGCTGGCCAACTCACATCAAACCATCCAACCCATGCCAGCATGGAAAACAGATGTTAAAGGATGATGATGAAACTGAAAGACACCTACTGAACATATGTGTATGTGTGTGTGTGTATATATATATATATATATATATATATATATAAACATATATGTGGGTGTGCAG